>NW_027468911.1:2126584-2430382 GCF_051014615.1 Bombus vancouverensis nearcticus
GTATTACGATATATGGCATGACGTTATAACGTAATGCGTTATATGGTATGACGTTATAACGTCACAGGTTATACGGTATGACGTTATAACATAATAGGTTATATGGCATGACGCTATAACGTAATACGTTATATGGTATGACGTTATAACGTAAATAGATTATATGGTATGGCGTTATACCGTATTACGTTATATGGGATGACGTTATAACGCATTACGTAATATGGGATGACGTTATAACGTATTACGTTATGTGGGACGACGTTATAACGTATTACGTTATGTGGGACGGCGTTATAACGTATTGCGTTATATGGGATGACGTTATAACGTCTTACGTTATATGGGATGACGTTATAACGTATTACGTTATATGGGATGACAGTATAACGTAATAGGTTATGTGGTATAACGTTATAACGTGTTACGTTATATGGTATGACGTTATAACGTCATAGGTTATACGGTATGACGTTATAACGTAATACGTCATATGGTATGACGTTATAACGTATTACGTAATATGGGACGACGTTATAACGCATTACGTTATGTGGGACGACGTTATAACTTATTGCGTTATATGGGATGACGTTATAACGTATTACGTTATATGGGATGACGTTATAACGTATTACGTTATATGGGAAGACGTTATAACGTATTGCGTTATATGGTATGACGTTATAACGTATTACGTTATATGGGATGACGTTATAACGCATTACGTAATATGGGATTACGTTATAACGGATTACGTTATGTGGGACGACGTTATAACTTATTGCGTTATATGGGATGACGTTATAACGTATTACGATATATGGGATGACGTTATAACGTATTACGTTATATGGGAAGACGTTATAACGTATTGCGTTATATGGTATGACGTTATAACGTATTACGTTATATGGGATGACATTATGACGTATTACGTAATATGCGATAACGTTATAACGTAATAGGTTATATGGTATAACGTTATAACGTATTACGTTTTATGGTATGACGTTATAACGTCATAGTTATACGGTATGACGTTATAACGTAACAAGTCATATGGTATGACGTTATAACGTATTACGTAATATGGGACGACGTTATAACGTATTGCGTTATATGGTATGACGTTATAACGTATTACGTTATATGGGATGACGTTATATCGTATTACGTAATATGGGATGACGTTATAACGTAATAGGTTATATGGTATAACGTTATAGCGTATTACGTTATATGGTATGACGTCATAACGTAATAGGTTATATGGTATGACGTTATAACGTAATACCTTATATGGTATGACGTTATAACGTAAATAGGTTATATGGTATGACGTTATACCGTATTACGTTATATGGGATGACGTTATAACGCATTACGTAGTATGGGATGACGTTATAACGTATTACGTTATGCGGGACGACGTTATAACGTATTGCGTTATATGGGATGACGTTATAACGTATTACGTTATATGGGATGATGTTGTAACGTAATAGGTTATATGGTATAACGTTATAACGTATTACGTTATATGGTATGACGTCATAACGTAATAGGTTATATGGTATGACGTTATAACGTAAATAGATTATATGGTATGACGTTATACCGTATTACGTTATATGGGATGACGTTATAACGCATTACGTAATATGGGATGACGTTATAACGTATTACGTTATGTGGGACGACGTTATTGCGTATTGCGTTATATTCGATGACGTTATAACGTATTACGTTATATGGGATGACGTTATAACGTATTACGTTATATGGGAAGACGTTATAACGTATTGCGTTATATGGTATGACGTTATAACGTATTACGTTATATGGGATGACGTTATAACGTATTACGTTATATGGGATGACGTTATAACGTAATAGGTTATATGGTATAACGTTATAACGTATCACGTTATATGGTATGACGTTATAACGTCATAGGTTATACGGTATGACGTTATAACGTAATACGGCATATGGTATGACGTTATAACGTATTACGTAATATGGGACGACGTTATAACGCATTACGTTATATGGGGTGACGTTATAACGTATTACGTTATATGGAATACCGTTATAACGTATTAGGTTATATGGGATGACGCTATAACGTATTACGTTATATGGCATGACGTTATAACGTAATACGTTATGTGGAATGACGTTATAACGTTAATAGGTTATATGGTATGACGTTATACCGAATTACGTTATATGGTATGACGTTATAACGTAAATAGGTTATATGGTATGACGTTATACCGTATTACGTTATATGGGATGACGTTATAACGCATTACGTAATATGGGATTACGTTATAACGGATTACGTTATGTGGGACGACGTTATAACTTATTGCGTTATATTCGATGACGTTATAACGTATTACGTTATATGGGATGACGTTATAACGTATTACGTTATGTGGGACGGCGTTATAACGTACTGCGTTATATGGTATGACGTTATACCGTATTACGTTATATGGGATGACGTTATAACGCATTACGTAATATGGGATTACGTTGTAACGGATTACGTTATGTGGGACGACGTTATAACTTATTGCGTTATATGGGATGACGTTATAACGTATTACGTTATATGGGATGACGTTATAACGTATTACGATATATGGCATGACGTTATAACGTAATGCGTTATATGGTATGACGTTATAACGTCACAGGTTATACGGTATGACGTTATAACGTAATAGGTTATATGGCATGACGCTATAACGTAATACGTTATATGGTATGACGTTATAACGTAAATAGATTATATGGTATGGCGTTATACCGTATTACGTTATATGGGATGACGTTATAACGCATTACGTAATATGGGATGACGTTATAACGTATTACGTTATGTGGGACGACGTTATAACGTATTACGTTATGTGGGACGGCGTTATAACGTATTGCGTTATATGGGATGATGTTATAACGTCTTACGTTATATGGGATGACGTTATAACGTATTACGTTATATGGGATGACAGTATAACGTAATAGGTTATATGGTATGACGTTATACCGAATTACGTTATATGGTATGACGTTAATACGTAAATAGGTTATATGGTATGACGTTATACCGAATTACGTGTTATGGGATGACGTTATAACGCATTACGTTATATGGGATGACGTCATAACGTAATAGGTTATATGGTATGACGTTATACCGAATTACGTTATATGGTATGACGTTATAACGTAAATAGGTTATATGGTATGGCGTTATACCGTATTACGTTATATGGGATGACGTTATAACGCATTGCGTAATATGGGATTACGTTATAACGGATTACGTTATGTGGGACGACGTTATAACTTATTGCGTTATATGGGATGACGTTATAACGTATTACGTTATATGGGATGACGTTATAACGTATTACGTTATATGGGAAGACGTTATAACGTATTGCGTTATATGGTATGACGTTATAACGTATTACGTTATATGGGATGACGTTATAACGTATTACGTTATATGGGACGACATTATAACGTATTACGTTATGTGGGACGACGTTATAACGTGTTGCGTTATATGGGATGACGTTATAACGTATTACGTTATATGGGAAGACGTTATAACGAATTGCGTTTAATGCTATGACGTTATAACGTATTACGTTATATGGGATGACGTTATAACGTATTACGTTATATGGGAAGACGTTATAACGAATTGCGTTTAATGCTATGACGTTATAACGTATTACGTTATATGGGATGACGTTATAACGTATTACGTAATATGGGATGACGTTATAACGTAATAGGTTATATGGTATAACGTTATAACGTATTAGGTTATATGGGACGACGTTATAACTTATTACGTTATATGGGATGACGTTATAACGTATTACGTTATATGGGAAGACGTTATAACGTACTGCGTTATATGGTATGACGTTATACCGTATTACGTTATATGGGATGACGTTATAACGCATTACGTAATATGGGATTACGTTATAACGGATTACGTTATGTGGGACGACGTTATAACTTATTGCGTTATATGGGATGACGTTATAACGTATTACGTTATATGGGATGACGTTATAACGTATTACGATATATGGCATGACGTTATAACGTAATGCGTTATATGGTATGACGTTATAACGTCACAGGTTATACGGTATGACGTTATAACATAATAGGTTATATGGCATGACGCTATAACGTAATACGTTATATGGTATGACGTTATAACGTAAATAGATTATATGGTATGGCGTTATACCGTATTACGTTATATGGGATGACGTTATAACGCATTACGTAATATGGGATGACGTTATAACGTATTACGTTATGTGGGACGACGTTATAACGTATTACGTTATGTGGGACGGCGTTATAACGTATTGCGTTATATGGGATGACGTTATAACGTCTTACGTTATATGGGATGACGTTATAACGTATTACGTTATATGGGATGACAGTATAACGTAATAGGTTATGTGGTATAACGTTATAACGTGTTACGTTATATGGTATGACGTTATAACGTCATAGGTTATACGGTATGACGTTATAACGTAATACGTCATATGGTATGACGTTATAACGTATTACGTAATATGGGACGACGTTATAACGCATTACGTTATGTGGGACGACGTTATAACTTATTGCGTTATATGGGATGACGTTATAACGTATTACGTTATATGGGATGACGTTATAACGTATTACGTTATATGGGAAGACGTTATAACGTATTGCGTTATATGGTATGACGTTATAACGTATTACGTTATATGGGATGACGTTATAACGCATTACGTAATATGGGATTACGTTATAACGGATTACGTTATGTGGGACGACGTTATAACTTATTGCGTTATATGGGATGACGTTATAACGTATTACGATATATGGGATGACGTTATAACGTATTACGTTATATGGGAAGACGTTATAACGTATTGCGTTATATGGTATGACGTTATAACGTATTACGTTATATGGGATGACATTATGACGTATTACGTAATATGCGATAACGTTATAACGTAATAGGTTATATGGTATAACGTTATAACGTATTACGTTTTATGGTATGACGTTATAACGTCATAGTTATACGGTATGACGTTATAACGTAACAAGTCATATGGTATGACGTTATAACGTATTACGTAATATGGGACGACGTTATAACGTATTGCGTTATATGGTATGACGTTATAACGTATTACGTTATATGGGATGACGTTATATCGTATTACGTAATATGGGATGACGTTATAACGTAATAGGTTATATGGTATAACGTTATAGCGTATTACGTTATATGGTATGACGTCATAACGTAATAGGTTATATGGTATGACGTTATAACGTAATACCTTATATGGTATGACGTTATAACGTAAATAGGTTATATGGTATGACGTTATACCGTATTACGTTATATGGGATGACGTTATAACGCATTACGTAGTATGGGATGACGTTATAACGTATTACGTTATGCGGGACGACGTTATAACGTATTGCGTTATATGGGATGACGTTATAACGTATTACGTTATATGGGATGATGTTGTAACGTAATAGGTTATATGGTATAACGTTATAACGTATTACGTTATATGGTATGACGTCATAACGTAATAGGTTATATGGTATGACGTTATAACGTAAATAGATTATATGGTATGACGTTATACCGTATTACGTTATATGGGATGACGTTATAACGCATTACGTAATATGGGATGACGTTATAACGTATTACGTTATGTGGGACGACGTTATTGCGTATTGCGTTATATTCGATGACGTTATAACGTATTACGTTATATGGGATGACGTTATAACGTATTACGTTATATGGGAAGACGTTATAACGTATTGCGTTATATGGTATGACGTTATAACGTATTACGTTATATGGGATGACGTTATAACGTATTACGTTATATGGGATGACGTTATAACGTAATAGGTTATATGGTATAACGTTATAACGTATCACGTTATATGGTATGACGTTATAACGTCATAGGTTATACGGTATGACGTTATAACGTAATACGGCATATGGTATGACGTTATAACGTATTACGTAATATGGGACGACGTTATAACGCATTACGTTATATGGGGTGACGTTATAACGTATTACGTTATATGGAATACCGTTATAACGTATTAGGTTATATGGGATGACGCTATAACGTATTACGTTATATGGCATGACGTTATAACGTAATACGTTATGTGGAATGACGTTATAACGTTAATAGGTTATATGGTATGACGTTATACCGAATTACGTTATATGGTATGACGTTATAACGTAAATAGGTTATATGGTATGACGTTATACCGTATTACGTTATATGGGATGACGTTATAACGCATTACGTAATATGGGATTACGTTATAACGGATTACGTTATGTGGGACGACGTTATAACTTATTGCGTTATATTCGATGACGTTATAACGTATTACGTTATATGGGATGACGTTATAACGTATTACGTTATATGGGAAGACGTTATAACGTATTGCGTTATATGGTATGACGTTATAACTTATTACGTTATATGGGATGACGTTATAACGTATTGCGTTATATGGGACGACATTATAACGTATTACGTTATGTGGGACGACGTTATAACGTGTTGCGTTATATGGGATGACGTTATAACGTATTACGTTATATGGGAAGACGTTATAACGTATTGCGTTTAATGCTATGACGTCATAACGTATTACGTTATATGGGATGACGTTATAACGTATTACGTAATATGGGATGACGTTATAACGTAATAGGTTATATGGTATAACGTTATAACGTATTAGGTTATATGGTATGACGCTATAACGTATTACGATATATGGCATGACGTTATAACGTAATGCGTTATATGGTATGACGTTATAACGTCACAGGCTATACGGTATGACGTTATAACGTAATAGGTTATATGGCATGACGCTATAACGTAATACGTTACATGGTATAACGTTATAACGTAAATAGATTATATGGTATGACGTTATAACGTATTACGTAATATGGGACGACGTTATAACGCATTACGTTATGTGGGACGACGTTATAACTTATTGCGTTATATGGGATGACGTTATAACGTATTACGTTATATGGGATGACGTTATAACGTATTACGTTATATGGGAAGACGTTATAACGTATTGCGTTATATGGTATGACGTTATAACGTATTACGTTATATGGGATGACGTTATAACGCATTACGTAATATGGGATTACGTTATAACGGATTACGTTATGTGGGACGACGTTATAACTTATTGCGTTATATGGGATGACGTTATAACGTATTACGATATATGGGATGACGTTATAACGTATTACGTTATATGGGAAGACGTTATAACGTATTGCGTTATATGGTATGACGTTATAACGTATTACGTTATATGGGATGACATTATGACGTATTACGTAATATGGGATAACGTTATAACGTAATAGGTTATATGGTATAACGTTATAACGTATTACGTTTTATGGTATGACGTTATAACGTCATAGGTTATACGGTATGACGTTATAACGTAACAAGTCATACGGTATGACGTTATAACGTATTACGTAATATGGGACGACGTTATAACGTATTGCGTTATATGGTATGACGTTATAACGTATTACGTTATATGGGATGACGTTATATCGTATTACGTAATATGGGATGACGTTATAACGTAATAGGTTATATGGTATAACGTTATAGCGTATTACGTTATATGGTATGACGTCATAACGTAATAGGTTATATGGTATGACGTTATAACGTAATACCTTATATGGTATGACGTTATAACGTAAATAGGTTATATGGTATGACGTTATACCGTATTACGTTATATGGGATGACGTTATAACGCATTACGTAGTATGGGATGACGTTATAACGTATTACGTTATGTGGGACGACGTTATAACGTATTGCGTTATATGGGATGACGTTATAACGTATTACGTTATATGGGATGATGTTGTAACGTAATAGGTTATATGGTATAACGTTATAACGTATTACGTTATATGGTATGACGTCATAACGTAATAGGTTATATGGTATGACGTTATAACGTAATACCTTATATGGTATGACGTTATAACGTAAATAGATTATATGGTATGACGTTATACCGTATTACGTTATATGGGATGACGTTATAACGCATTACGTAATATGGGATGACGTTATAACGTATTACGTTATGTGGGACGACGTTATTGCGTATTGCATTATATTCGATGACGTTATAACGTATTACGTTATATGGGATGACGTTATAACGTATTACGTTATATGGGAAGACGTTATAACGTATTGCGTTATATGGTATGACGTTATAACGTATTACGTTATATGGGATGACGTTATAACGTATTACGTTATATGGGATGACGTTATAACGTAATAGGTTATATGGTATAACGTTATAACGTATCACGTTATATGGTATGACGTTATAACGTCATAGGTTATACGGTATGACGTTATAACGTAATACGGCATATGGTATGACGTTATAACGTATTACGTAATATGGGACGACGTTATAACGCATTACGTTATATGGGGTGACGTTATAACGTATTACGTTATATGGAATACCGTTATAACGTATTAGGTTATATGGGATGACGCTATAACGTATTACGTTATATGGCATGACGTTATAACGTAATACGTTATGTGGAATGACGTTATAACGTTAATAGGTTATATGGTATGACGTTATACCGAATTACGTTATATGGTATGACGTTATAACGTAAATAGGTTATATGGTATGACGTTATACCGTATTACGTTATATGGGATGACGTTATAACGCATTACGTAATATGGGATTACGTTATAACGGATTACGTTATGTGGGACGACGTTATAACTTATTGCGTTATATTCGATGACGTTATAACGTATTACGTTATATGGGATGACGTTATAACGTATTACGTTATATGGGAAGACGTTATAACGTATTGCGTTATATGGTATGACGTTATAACGTATTACGTTATATGGGATGACGTTATAACGTATTACGTTATATGGGATGACGTTATAACGTATTACGTTATATGGGAAGACGTTATAACGTATTGCGTTATATGGTATGACGTTATAACGTATTACGTTATATGGGATGACATTATAACGTATTACGTAATATGGGATAACGTTATAACGTAATAGGTTATATGGTATAACGTTATAAAGTATTACGTTGTATGGTATGACGTTATAACGTAATAGGTTATATGGTACGACGTTATAACGTAATTCGTTATATGGTATGACGTTATAACGTAATACGTTATATGGTATGACGTTATAACGTAAATAGGTTATATGGTATGACGTTATACCGTATTACGTTTTATGGGATGACGTTATAACGTATTACGTTATATGGGATGACGTTATAACGTAATAGGTTATATGGCATAACGTTATAACGTATTACGTTATATGGTATGACGTTATAACGTCATAGGTTATACGGTATGACGTTATAACGTAACACGTCATATGGTATGACGTTATAACGTATTACGTAATATGGGACGACGTTATAACGCATTACGTTATATGGGATGACGTTATAACGTATTACGTTATATGGAATACCGTTATAACGTATTAGGTTATATGGTATGACGCTATAACGTATTACGTTATATGGCATGACGTTATAACGTAATACGTTATATGGTATGACGTTAATACGTAAATAGGTTATATGGTATGACGTTATACCGAATTACGTGTTATGGGATGACGTTATAACGCATTACGTTATATGGGATGACGTTATAACGTAATGGGCTATATGGTATAACGTTATAACGTATTACGTTATATGGTATGACGTCATAACGTAATAGGTTTTATGGTATGACGTTATAACGTAATACCTTATATGGTATGACGTTATAACGTAAATAGGTTATATGGTATGACGTTATAACGTATTACGTTATATGGAATGACGTTATAACGCATTACGTAATATGGGATGACGTTATAGCGTATTACGTTATGTGGGACGACGTTATAACGTATTGCGTTATATGGGATGACGTTATAACGTATTACGTTATATGGGATGATGTTATAACGTAATAGGTTATATGGTATAACGTTATAACGTATTACGTTATATGGTATGACGTCATAACGTAATAGGTTTTATGGTATGACGTTATAACGTAATACCTTATATATCGTATGACGTTATAACGTAAATAGGTTATATGGTATGACGTTATACCGTATTACGTTATATGGGATGACGTTATAACGCATTACGTAATATGGGATGACGTTATAACGTATTACGTTATGTGGGACGACGTTATAACGTGTTGCGTTATATGGGATGACGTTATAACGTATTACGTTATATGGGAAGACGTTATAACGTATTGCGTTTAATGCTGTGACGTTATAACGTATTACGTTATATGGGATGACGTTATAACGTATTACGTAATATGGGATGACGTTATAACGTAATAGGTTATATGGTATAACGTTATAACGTATTAGGTTATATGGTATGACGCTATAACCTATTACGGTATATGGCATGACGTTATAACGTAATGCGTTATATGGTATGACGTTATAACGTCATAGGTTATACGGTTTGACGTTATAACGTAATAGGTTATATGGCATGACGCTATAACGTAATACGTTATATGGTATGACGTTATAACGTAAATAGATTATATGGTATGACGTTATACCGTATTACGTTATATGGGATGACGTTATAACGTAAATAGGTTATATGGTATGACGTTATACCGTATTACGTTTTATGGGATGACGTTATAACGCATTACGTTATATGGGATGACGTTATAACGTAATAGGTTATATGGCATAACGTTATAACGTATTACGTTATATGGTATGACGTTATAACGTCATAGGTTATACGGTATGACGTTATAACGTAACACGTCATATGGTATGACGTTATAACGTATTACGTAATATGGGACGACGTTATAACGCATTACGTTATATGGGATGACGTTATAACGTATTACGTTATATGGAATACCGTTATAACGTATTAGGTTATATGGTATGACGCTATAACGTATTACGTTATATGGCATGACGTTATAACGTAATACGTTATATGGTATGACTTTAATACGTAAATAGGTTATATGGTATGACGTTATACCGAATTACGTTTTATGGGATGACGTTATAACGCATTACGTTATATGGGATGACGTTATAACGTAATAGGCTATATGGTATAACGTTATAACGTATTACGTTATATGGTATGACGTCATAACGTAATAGGTTATATGGTATGACGTTATAACGTAATACCTTACATGGTATGACGTTATAACGTAAATAGGTTATATGGTATGACGTTATACCGTATTACGTTATATGGGATGACGTTATAACGCATTACGTAGCATGGGATGACGTTATAACGTATTATGTTATGTGGGACGACGTTATAACGTATTGCGTTATATGGGATGACGTTATAACGTATTACGTTATATGGGATGATGTTATAACGTAATAGGTTATATGGTATAACGTTATAACGTATTACGTTATATGGTATGACGTCATAACGTAATAGGTTATATGGTATGACGTTATAACGTAATAGCTTATATGGGATGACGTTATAACGTAAATAGGTTATATGGTATGACGTTATACCGTATTACGTTTTATGGGATGACGTTATAACGCATTACGTTATATGGGATGACGTTATAACGTAATAGGTTATATGGCATAACGTTATAACGTATTACGTTATATGGTATGACGTTATAACGTCATAGGTTATACGGTATGACGTTATAACGTAACACGTCATATGGTATGACGTTATAACGTATTACGTAATATGGGACGACGTTATAACGCATTACGTTATATGGGATGACGTTATAACGTATTACGTTATATGGAATACCGTTATAACGTATTAGGTTATATAGTATGACGCTATAACGTATTACGTTATATGGCATGACGTTATAACGTAATACGTTATATGGTATGACTTTAATACGTAAATAGGTTATATGGTATGACGTTATACCGAATTACGTTTTATGGGATGACGTTATAACGCATTACGTTATATGGGATGACGTTATAACGTAATAGGCTATATGGTATAACGTTATAACGTATTACGTTATATGGTATGACGTCATAACGTAATAGGTTATATGGTATGACGTTATAACGTAATACCTTACATGGTATGACGTTATAACGTAAATAGGTTATATGGTATGACGTTATACCGTATTACGTTATATGGGATGACGTTATAACGCATTACGTAGTATGGGATGACGTTATAACGTATTATGTTATGTGGGACGACGTTATAACGTATTGCGTTATATGGGATGACGTTATAACGTATTACGTTATATGGGATGACAGTATAACGTAATAGGTTATATGGTATAACGTTATAACGTATTACGTTATATGGTATGACGTTATAACGTATTACGTTATATGGGATGACATTATAACGTATTACGTAATATGGGATAACGTTATAACGTAATAAGTTATATGGTATAACGTTATAACGTATTACGTTGTATGGTATGACGTTATAACGTCACAGGTTATACGGTATGACGTTATAACGTAATAGGTTATATGGCATGACGCTATAACGTAATACATTACATGGTATAACGTTATAACGTAAATAGATTATATGGTATGACGTTATACCGTATTACGTTATATGGGATGACGTTATAACGCATTACGTAATATGGGATGACGTTATAACGTATTACGTTATATGGGAAGACGTTATAACGTATTGCGTTTAATGCTATGACGTTATAACGTATTACGTTATATGGGATGACGTTATAACGTATTACGTAATATGGGATGACGTTATAACGTAATAGGTTATATGGTATAACGTTATAACGTATTAGGTTATATGGTATGACGCTATAACGTATTACGATATATGGCATGACGTTATAACGTAATGCGTTATATGGTATGACGTTATAACGTCACAGGTTATACGGTATGACGTTATAACGTAATAGGTTATATGGCATGACGCTATAACGTAATACGTTACATGGTATAACGTTATAACGTAAATAGATTATATGGTATGACGTTATACCGTATTACGTTATATGGGATGACGTTATAACGCATTACGTAATATGGGATGACGTTATAACGTATTACGTTATGTGGGACGACGTTATAACGTATTACGTTATGTGGGACGACGTTATAACGTATTGCGTTATATGGGATGACGTTATAACGTCTTACGTTATATGGGATGACGTTATAACGTATTACGTTATATGGGATGACAGTATAACGTAATAGGTTATATGGTATAACGTTATAACGTATTACGTTATATGGTATGACGTTATAATGTCATAGGTTATACGGTATGACGTTATAACGTAATACGTCATATGGTATGACGTTATAACGTATTACGTAATATGGGACGACGTTATAACAGATTACGTTATGTGGGACGACGTTATAACTTATTGCGTTATATGAAATGACGTTATAACGTATTACGTTATATGGGATGACGTTATAACGTATTACGTTATATCGGAAGACGTTATAACGTATTGCGTTATATGGTATGACGTTATAACGTATTACGTTATATGGGATGACGTTATAACGCATTACGTAATATGGGATTACGTTATAACGGATTACGTTATGTGGGACAACGTTATAACTTATTGCGTTATATGGGATGACGTTATAACGTATTACGTTATATGGGATGACGTTATAACGTATTACGTTATATGGGAAGACGTTATAACGTATTGCGTTATATGGTATGACGTTATAACGTATTACGTTATATGGGATGACATTATAACGTATTACGTAATATGGGATAACGTTATAACGTAATAGGTTATATGGTATAACGTTATAACGTATTACGTTGTATGGTATGACGTTATAACGTAATAGGTTATATGGTACGACGTTATAACGTAATTCGTTATATGGTATGACGTTATAACGTAATACGTTATATGGTATGACGTTATAACGTAAATAGGTTATATGGTATGACGTTATACCGTATTACGTTTTATGGGATGACGTTATAACGTATTACGTTATATGGGATGACGTTATAACGTAATAGGTTATATGGCATAACGTTATAACGTATTACGTTATATGGTATGACGTTATAACGTCATAGGTTATACGGTATGACGTTATAACGTAACACGTCATATGGTATGACGTTATAACGTATTACGTAATATGGGACGACGTTATAACGCATTACGTTATATGGGATGACGTTATAACGTATTACGTTATATGGAATACCGTTATAACGTATTAGGTTATATGGTATGACGCTATAACGTATTACGTTATATGGCATGACGTTATAACGTATTACGTTATATGGGATGACGTTATAACGCATTACGTAATATGGTATGACGTTATAACGTATTACGTTATATGGGATGACGTTATAACGCATTACGTAATATGGGATGACGTTATAACGTAATAGGTTATATGGTATAACGTTATAACGTATTAGGTTATATGGTATGACGCTATAACCTATTACGGTATATGGCATGACGTTATAACGTAATGCGTTATATGGTATGACGTTATAACGTCATAGGTTATACGGTATGACGTTATAACGTAATAGGTTATATGGCATGACGCTATAACGTAATACGTTATATGGTATGACGTTATAACGTAAATAGATTATATGGTATGACGTTATACCGTATTACGTTATATGGGATGACGTTATAACGTAAATAGGTTATATGGTATGACGTTATACCGTATTACGTTTTATGGGATGACGTTATAACGCATTACGTTATATGGGATGACGTTATAACGTAATAGGTTATATGGCATAACGTTATAACGTATTACGTTATATGGTATGACGTTATAACGTCATAGGTTATACGGTATGACGTTATAACGTAACACGTCATATGGTATGACGTTATAACGTATTACGTAATATGGGACGACGTTATAACGCATTACGTTATATGGGATGACGTTATAACGTATTACGTTATATGGAATACCGTTATAACGTATTAGGTTATATGGTATGACGCTATAACGTATTAAGTTATATGGCATGACGTTATAACGTAATACGTTATATGGTATGACTTTAATACGTAAATAGGTTATATGGTATGACGTTATACCGAATTACGTTTTATGGGATGACGTTATAACGCATTACGTTATATGGGATGACGTTATAACGTAATAGGCTATATGGTATAACGTTATAACGTATTACGTTATATGGTATGACGTCATAACGTAATAGGTTACATGGTATGACGTTATAACGTAATACCTTACATGGTATGACGTTATAACGTAAATAGGTTATATGGTATGACGTTATACCGTATTACGTTATATGGGATGACGTTATAACGCATTACGTAGTATGGGATGACGTTATAACGTATTATGTTATGTGGGACGACGTTATAACGTATTGCGTTATATGGGATGACGTTATAACGTATTACGTTATATGGGATGATGTTATAACGTAATAGGTTATATGGTATAACGTTATAACGTATTACGTTATATGGGATGACGTTATAACGTCATAGGTTATATGGCATAACGTTATAACGTATTACGTTATATGGTATGACGTTATAACGTCATAGGTTATACGGTATGACGTTATAACGTAACACGTCATATGGTATGACGTTATAACGTATTACGTAATATGGGACGACGTTATAACGCATTACGTTATATGGGATGACGTTATAACGTATTACGTTATATGGAATACCGTTATAACGTATTAGGTTATATGGTATAACGTTATAACGTATTACGTTATATGGTATGACGTCATAACGTAATAGGTTATATGGTATGACGTTATAACGTAAATAGGTTATATGGTATGACGTTATACCGTATTACGTTTTATGGGATGACGTTATAACGTATTACGTTATATGGGATGACGTTATAACGTAATAGGTTATATGGCATAACGTTATAACGTATTACGTTATATGGTATGACGTTATAACGTCATAGGTTATACGGTATGACGTTATAACGTAACACGTCATATGGTATGACGTTATAACGTATTACGTAATATGGGACGACGTTATAACGCATTACGTTATATGGGATGACGTTATAACGTATTACGTTATATGGAATACCGTTATAACGTATTAGGTTATATGGTATGACGCTATAACGTATTACGTTATATGGCATGACGTTATAACGTAATACGTTATATGGTATGACGTTAATACGTAAATAGGTTATATGGTATGACGTTATACCGAATTACGTGTTATGGGATGACGTTATAACGCATTACGTTATATGGGATGACGTTATAACGTAATGGGCTATATGGTATAACGTTATAACGTATTACGTTATATGGTATGACGTCATAACGTAATAGGTTTTATGGTATGACGTTATAACGTAATACCTTATATGGTATGACGTTATAACGTAAATAGGTTATATGGTATGACGTTATAACGTATTACGTTATATGGAATGACGTTATAACGCATTACGTAATATGGGATGACGTTATAGCGTATTACGTTATGTGGGACGACGTTATAACGTATTGCGTTATATGGGATGACGTTATAACGTATTACGTTATATGGGATGATGTTATAACGTAATAGGTTATATGGTATAACGTTATAACGTATTACGTTATATGGTATGACGTCATAACGTAATAGGTTTTATGGTATGACGTTATAACGTAATACCTTATATATCGTATGACGTTATAACGTAAATAGGTTATATGGTATGACGTTATACCGTATTACGTTATATGGGATGACGTTATAACGCATTACGTAATATGGGATGACGTTATAACGTATTACGTTATGTGGGACGACGTTATAACGTGTTGCGTTATATGGGATGACGTTATAACGTATTACGTTATATGGGAAGACGTTATAACGTATTGCGTTTAATGCTGTGACGTTATAACGTATTACGTTATATGGGATGACGTTATAACGTATTACGTAATATGGGATGACGTTATAACGTAATAGGTTATATGGTATAACGTTATAACGTATTAGGTTATATGGTATGACGCTATAACCTATTACGGTATATGGCATGACGTTATAACGTAATGCGTTATATGGTATGACGTTATAACGTCATAGGTTATACGGTTTGACGTTATAACGTAATAGGTTATATGGCATGACGCTATAACGTAATACGTTATATGGTATGACGTTATAACGTAAATAGATTATATGGTATGACGTTATACCGTATTACGTTATATGGGATGACGTTATAACGTAAATAGGTTATATGGTATGACGTTATACCGTATTACGTTTTATGGGATGACGTTATAACGCATTACGTTATATGGGATGACGTTATAACGTAATAGGTTATATGGCATAACGTTATAACGTATTACGTTATATGGTATGACGTTATAACGTCATAGGTTATACGGTATGACGTTATAACGTAACACGTCATATGGTATGACGTTATAACGTATTACGTAATATGGGACGACGTTATAACGCATTACGTTATATGGGATGACGTTATAACGTATTACGTTATATGGAATACCGTTATAACGTATTAGGTTATATGGTATGACGCTATAACGTATTACGTTATATGGCATGACGTTATAACGTAATACGTTATATGGTATGACTTTAATACGTAAATAGGTTATATGGTATGACGTTATACCGAATTACGTTTTATGGGATGACGTTATAACGCATTACGTTATATGGGATGACGTTATAACGTAATAGGCTATATGGTATAACGTTATAACGTATTACGTTATATGGTATGACGTCATAACGTAATAGGTTATATGGTATGACGTTATAACGTAATACCTTACATGGTATGACGTTATAACGTAAATAGGTTATATGGTATGACGTTATACCGTATTACGTTATATGGGATGACGTTATAACGCATTACGTAGCATGGGATGACGTTATAACGTATTATGTTATGTGGGACGACGTTATAACGTATTGCGTTATATGGGATGACGTTATAACGTATTACGTTATATGGGATGATGTTATAACGTAATAGGTTATATGGTATAACGTTATAACGTATTACGTTATATGGTATGACGTCATAACGTAATAGGTTATATGGTATGACGTTATAACGTAATAGCTTATATGGGATGACGTTATAACGTAAATAGGTTATATGGTATGACGTTATACCGTATTACGTTTTATGGGATGACGTTATAACGCATTACGTTATATGGGATGACGTTATAACGTAATAGGTTATATGGCATAACGTTATAACGTATTACGTTATATGGTATGACGTTATAACGTCATAGGTTATACGGTATGACGTTATAACGTAACACGTCATATGGTATGACGTTATAACGTATTACGTAATATGGGACGACGTTATAACGCATTACGTTATATGGGATGACGTTATAACGTATTACGTTATATGGAATACCGTTATAACGTATTAGGTTATATAGTATGACGCTATAACGTATTACGTTATATGGCATGACGTTATAACGTAATACGTTATATGGTATGACTTTAATACGTAAATAGGTTATATGGTATGACGTTATACCGAATTACGTTTTATGGGATGACGTTATAACGCATTACGTTATATGGGATGACGTTATAACGTAATAGGCTATATGGTATAACGTTATAACGTATTACGTTATATGGTATGACGTCATAACGTAATAGGTTATATGGTATGACGTTATAACGTAATACCTTACATGGTATGACGTTATAACGTAAATAGGTTATATGGTATGACGTTATACCGTATTACGTTATATGGGATGACGTTATAACGCATTACGTAGTATGGGATGACGTTATAACGTATTATGTTATGTGGGACGACGTTATAACGTATTGCGTTATATGGGATGACGTTATAACGTATTACGTTATATGGGATGACAGTATAACGTAATAGGTTATATGGTATAACGTTATAACGTATTACGTTATATGGTATGACGTTATAACGTATTACGTTATATGGGATGACATTATAACGTATTACGTAATATGGGATAACGTTATAACGTAATAAGTTATATGGTATAACGTTATAACGTATTACGTTGTATGGTATGACGTTATAACGTCACAGGTTATACGGTATGACGTTATAACGTAATAGGTTATATGGCATGACGCTATAACGTAATACATTACATGGTATAACGTTATAACGTAAATAGATTATATGGTATGACGTTATACCGTATTACGTTATATGGGATGACGTTATAACGCATTACGTAATATGGGATGACGTTATAACGTATTACGTTATATGGGAAGACGTTATAACGTATTGCGTTTAATGCTATGACGTTATAACGTATTACGTTATATGGGATGACGTTATAACGTATTACGTAATATGGGATGACGTTATAACGTAATAGGTTATATGGTATAACGTTATAACGTATTAGGTTATATGGTATGACGCTATAACGTATTACGATATATGGCATGACGTTATAACGTAATGCGTTATATGGTATGACGTTATAACGTCACAGGTTATACGGTATGACGTTATAACGTAATAGGTTATATGGCATGACGCTATAACGTAATACGTTACATGGTATAACGTTATAACGTAAATAGATTATATGGTATGACGTTATACCGTATTACGTTATATGGGATGACGTTATAACGCATTACGTAATATGGGATGACGTTATAACGTATTACGTTATGTGGGACGACGTTATAACGTATTACGTTATGTGGGACGACGTTATAACGTATTGCGTTATATGGGATGACGTTATAACGTCTTACGTTATATGGGATGACGTTATAACGTATTACGTTATATGGGATGACAGTATAACGTAATAGGTTATATGGTATAACGTTATAACGTATTACGTTATATGGTATGACGTTATAATGTCATAGGTTATACGGTATGACGTTATAACGTAATACGTCATATGGTATGACGTTATAACGTATTACGTAATATGGGACGACGTTATAACAGATTACGTTATGTGGGACGACGTTATAACTTATTGCGTTATATGAAATGACGTTATAACGTATTACGTTATATGGGATGACGTTATAACGTATTACGTTATATCGGAAGACGTTATAACGTATTGCGTTATATGGTATGACGTTATAACGTATTACGTTATATGGGATGACGTTATAACGCATTACGTAATATGGGATTACGTTATAACGGATTACGTTATGTGGGACAACGTTATAACTTATTGCGTTATATGGGATGACGTTATAACGTATTACGTTATATGGGATGACGTTATAACGTATTACGTTATATGGGAAGACGTTATAACGTATTGCGTTATATGGTATGACGTTATAACGTATTACGTTATATGGGATGACATTATAACGTATTACGTAATATGGGATAACGTTATAACGTAATAGGTTATATGGTATAACGTTATAACGTATTACGTTGTATGGTATGACGTTATAACGTAATAGGTTATATGGTACGACGTTATAACGTAATTCGTTATATGGTATGACGTTATAACGTAATACGTTATATGGTATGACGTTATAACGTAAATAGGTTATATGGTATGACGTTATACCGTATTACGTTTTATGGGATGACGTTATAACGTATTACGTTATATGGGATGACGTTATAACGTAATAGGTTATATGGCATAACGTTATAACGTATTACGTTATATGGTATGACGTTATAACGTCATAGGTTATACGGTATGACGTTATAACGTAACACGTCATATGGTATGACGTTATAACGTATTACGTAATATGGGACGACGTTATAACGCATTACGTTATATGGGATGACGTTATAACGTATTACGTTATATGGAATACCGTTATAACGTATTAGGTTATATGGTATGACGCTATAACGTATTACGTTATATGGCATGACGTTATAACGTATTACGTTATATGGGATGACGTTATAACGCATTACGTAATATGGTATGACGTTATAACGTATTACGTTATATGGGATGACGTTATAACGCATTACGTAATATGGGATGACGTTATAACGTAATAGGTTATATGGTATAACGTTATAACGTATTAGGTTATATGGTATGACGCTATAACCTATTACGGTATATGGCATGACGTTATAACGTAATGCGTTATATGGTATGACGTTATAACGTCATAGGTTATACGGTATGACGTTATAACGTAATAGGTTATATGGCATGACGCTATAACGTAATACGTTATATGGTATGACGTTATAACGTAAATAGATTATATGGTATGACGTTATACCGTATTACGTTATATGGGATGACGTTATAACGTAAATAGGTTATATGGTATGACGTTATACCGTATTACGTTTTATGGGATGACGTTATAACGCATTACGTTATATGGGATGACGTTATAACGTAATAGGTTATATGGCATAACGTTATAACGTATTACGTTATATGGTATGACGTTATAACGTCATAGGTTATACGGTATGACGTTATAACGTAACACGTCATATGGTATGACGTTATAACGTATTACGTAATATGGGACGACGTTATAACGCATTACGTTATATGGGATGACGTTATAACGTATTACGTTATATGGAATACCGTTATAACGTATTAGGTTATATGGTATGACGCTATAACGTATTAAGTTATATGGCATGACGTTATAACGTAATACGTTATATGGTATGACTTTAATACGTAAATAGGTTATATGGTATGACGTTATACCGAATTACGTTTTATGGGATGACGTTATAACGCATTACGTTATATGGGATGACGTTATAACGTAATAGGCTATATGGTATAACGTTATAACGTATTACGTTATATGGTATGACGTCATAACGTAATAGGTTACATGGTATGACGTTATAACGTAATACCTTACATGGTATGACGTTATAACGTAAATAGGTTATATGGTATGACGTTATACCGTATTACGTTATATGGGATGACGTTATAACGCATTACGTAGTATGGGATGACGTTATAACGTATTATGTTATGTGGGACGACGTTATAACGTATTGCGTTATATGGGATGACGTTATAACGTATTACGTTATATGGGATGATGTTATAACGTAATAGGTTATATGGTATAACGTTATAACGTATTACGTTATATGGGATGACGTTATAACGTAATAGGTTATATGGCATAACGTTATAACGTATTACGTTATATGGTATGACGTTATAACGTCATAGGTTATACGGTATGACGTTATAACGTAACACGTCATATGGTATGACGTTATAACGTATTACGTAATATGGGACGACGTTATAACGCATTACGTTATATGGGATGACGTTATAACGTATTACGTTATATGGAATACCGTTATAACGTATTAGGTTATATGGTATAACGTTATAACGTATTACGTTATATGGTATGACGTCATAACGTAATAGGTTATATGGTATGACGTTATAACGTAATAGCTTATATGGGATGACGTTATAACGTAAATAGGTTATATGGTATGACGTTATACCGTATTACGTTTTATGGGATGACGTTATAACGCATTACGTTATATGGCATAACGTTATAACGTATTACGTTATATGGTATGACGTTATAACGTCATAGGTTATACGGTATGACGTTATAACGTAACACGTCATATGGTATGACGTTATAACGTATTACGTAATATGGGACGACGTTATAACGCATTACGTTATATGGTATGACGTTATACCGTATTACGTTATATGGGATGACGTTATAACGCATTACGTAGTATGGGATGACGTTATAACGTATTATGTTATGTGGGACGACGTTATAACGTATTGCGTTATATGGGATGACGTTATAACGTATTACGTTATATGGGATGATGTTATAACGTAATAGGTTATATGGTATAACGTTATAACGTATTACGTTATATGGTATGACGTCATAACGTAATAGGTTATATGGTATGACGTTATAACGTAATAGCTTATATGGCATGACGTTATAACGTAAATAGATTATATGGTATGACGTTATACCTTATTACGTTATATGGGATGACGTTATAACGCATTACGTAATATGGGATGACGTTATAACGTATTACGTTATGTGGGACGACGTTATAACGTATTGCGTTATATTCGATGACGTTATAACGTGTTACGTTTTATGGGATGACGTTATAACGTATTACGTTATATGGGAAGACGTTATAACGTATTGCGTTATATGGTATGACGTTATAACGTATTACGTTATATGGGATGACGTTATAACGTATTACGTTATATGGGATGACGTTATAACGTAATAGGTTATATGGTATAACGTTATAACGTATTACGTTATATGTGATGACGTTATAACGCATTACGTAGTATGGGATGACGTTATAACGTATTATGTTATGTGGGACGACGTTATAACGTATTGCGTTATATGGGATGACTTTATAACGTATTACGTTATATGGGATGATGTTATAACGTAATAGGTTATATGGTATAACGTTATAACGTATTACGTTATATGGTATGACGTCATAACGTAATAGGTTATATGGTATGACGTTATAACGTAATACCTTATATGGTATGACGTTATAACGTAAATAGATTATATGGTATGACGTTATACCTTATTACGTTATATGGGATGACGTTATAACGCAGTACGTAATATGGGATGACGTTATAACGTATTACGTTATGTGGGACGACGTTATAACGTATTGCGTTATATTCGATGACGTTATAACGTGTTACGTTATATGGGATGACGTTATAACGTATTACGTTATATGGGAAGACGTTATAACGTATTTCGTTATATGGTATGACGTTATAACGTATTACGTTATATGGAATACCGTTATAACGTATTAGGTTATATGGGATGACGCTATAACGTATTACGTTATATGGCATGACGTTATAACGTAATACGTTATGTGGTATGACGTTATAACGTTAATAGGTTATACGGTATGACGTTATACCGAATTACGTTATATGGTATGACGTTATAACGTAAATAGGTTATATGGTATGACGTTATACCGTATTACGTTATATGGGATGACGTTATAACGCATTACATAATATGGGATTACGTTATAACGGATTACGTTATGTGGGACGACGTTACAACTTATTGACTTATATTCGATGACGTTATAACGTATTACGTTATATGGGATGACGTTATAACGTATTGCGTTATATGGGACGACATTATAACGTATTACGTTATGTGGGACGACGTTATAACGTGTTGCGTTATATGGGATGACGTTATAACGTATTACGTTATATGGGAAGACGTTATAACGTATTGCGTTTAATGCTATGACGTTATAACGTATTACGTTATATGGGATGACGTTATAACGTATTACGTAATATGGGATGACGTTATAACGTAATAGGTTATATGGTATAACGTTATAACGTATTACGTTATATGGGAAGACGTTATAACGTATTGCGTTATATGGTATGACGTTATAACGTCTTACGTTATATGGGATGACGTTATAACGTATTACGTTATATGGGATGACAGTATAACGTAATAGGTTATATGGGATAACGTTATAACGTATTACGTTATATGGTATGACGTTATAACGTATTACGTTATATGGGATGACATTATAACGTATTACGTAATATGGGATAACGTTATAACGTAATAGGTTATATGGTATAACGTTATAACGTATTACGTTGTATGGTATGACGTTATAACGTCACAGGTTATACGGTATGACGTTATAACGTAATAGGTTATATGGCATGACGCTATAACGTAATACGTTACATGGTATAACGTTATAACGTAAATAGATTATATGGTATGACGTTATACCGTATTACGTTATATGGGATGACGTTATAACGCATTACGTAATATGGGATGACGTTATAACGTATTACGTTATGTGGGACGACGTTATAACGTATTACGTTATATGGGATGACGTTATAACGCATTACGTAATATGGGATTACGTTATAACGGATTACGTTATGTGGGACGACGTTATAACTTATTGCGTTATATGGGATGACGTTATAACGTATTACGTTATATGGGATGACGTTATAACGTATTACGATATATGGCATGACGTTATAACGTAATGCGTTATATGGTATGACGTTATAACGTCACAGGTTATACGGTATGACGTTATATGGTATGACGTTATAACGTCATAGGTTATACGGTATGACGTTATAACGTAATACGTCATATGGTATGACGTTATAACGTATTACGTAATATGGGACGACGTTATAACGCATTACGTTATGTGGGACGACGTTATAACTTATTGCGTTATATGGGATGACGTTATAACGTATTACGTTATATGGTATTACGTTATAACGTATTACGTTATATGGGAAGACGTTATAACGTATTGCGTTATATGGTATGACGTTATAACGTATTACGTTATATGGGATGACGTTATAACGTGTTGCGTTATATGGGATGACGTTATAACGTATTACGTTATATGGGAAGACGTTATAACGTATTGCGTTTAATGCTGTGACGTTATAACGTATTACGTTATATGGGATGACGTTATAACGTATTACGTAATATGGGATGACGTTATAACGTAATAGGTTATATGGTATAACGTTATAACGTATTAGGTTATATGGTATGACGCTATAACCTATAACGGTATATGGCATGACGTTATAACGTAATGCGTTATATGGTATGACGTTATAACGTCATAGGTTATACGGTATGACGTTATAACGTAATAGGTTATATGGCATGACGCTATAACGTAATACGTTATATGGTATGACGTTATAACGTAAATAGATTATATGGTATGACGTTATACCGTATTACGTTATATGGGATGACGTTATAACGTAAATAGGTTATATGGTATGACGTTATACCGTATTACGTTTTATGGGATGACGTTATAACGCATTACGTTATATGGGATGACGTTATAACGTAATAGGTTATATGGCATAACGTTATAACGTATTACGTTATATGGTATGACGTTATAACGTATTAGGTTATATGGTATGACGCTATAACGTATTACGTTATATGGCATGACGTTATAACGTAATACGTTATATGGTATGACTTTAATACGTAAATAGGTTATATGGTATGACGTTATACCGAATTACGTTTTATGGGATGACGTTATAACGCATTACGTTATATGGGATGACGTTATAACGTAATAGGCTATATGGTATAACGTTATAACGTATTACGTTATATGGTATGACGTCATAACGTAATAGGTTATATGGTATGACGTTATAACGTAATACCTTACATGGTATGACGTTATAACGTAAATAGGTTATATGGTATGACGTTATACCGTATTACGTTATATGGGATGACGTTATAACGCATTACGTAGTATGGGATGACGTTATAACGTATTATGTTATGTGGGACGACGTTATAACGTATTGCGTTATATGGGATGACGTTATAACGTATTACGTTATATGGGATGATGTTATAACGTAATAGGTTATATGGTATAACGTTATAACGTATTACGTTATATGGTATGACGTCATAACGTAATAGGTTATATGGTATGACGTTATAACGTAATAGCTTATATGGGATGACGTTATAACGCATTACATAATATGGGATTACGTTATAACGGATTACGTTATGTGGGACGACGTTATAACTTATTGACTTATATTCGATGACGTTATAACGTATTACGTTATATGGGATGACGTTATAACGTATTGCGTTATATGGGACGACATTATAACGTATTACGTTATGTGGGACGACGTTATAACGTGTTGCGTTATATGGGATGACGTTATAACGTATTACGTTATATGGGAAGACGTTATAACGTATTGCGTTATATGGTATGACGTTATAACGTCACAGGTTATACGGTATGACGTTATATGGTATGACGTTATAACCTCATAGGTTATACGGTATGACGTTATAACGTAATACGTCATATGGTATGACGTTATAACGTATTACGTAATATGGGACGACGTTATAACGCATTACGTTATGTGGGACGACGTTATAACTTATTGCGTTATATGGTATGACGTTATAACGTCATAGGTTATACGGTATGACGTTATAACGTAATACGTCATATGGTATGACGTTATAACGTATTACGTAATATGGGACGACGTTATAACGCATTACGTTATGTGGGACGACGTTATAACTTATTGCGTTATATGGGATGACGCTATAACGTATTACGTTATATGGCATGACGTTATAACGTAATACGTTATGTGGTATGACGTTATAACGTTAATAGGTTATACGGTATGACGTTATACCGAATTACGTTATATGGTATGACGTTATAACGTAAATAGGTTATATGGTATGACGTTATACCGTATTACGTTATATGGGATGACGTTATAACGCATTACATAATATGGGATTACGTTATAACGGATTACGTTATGTGGGACGACGTTATAACTTATTGACTTATATTCGATGACGTTATAACGTATTACGTTATATGGGATGACGTTATAACGTATTGCGTTATATGGGACGACATTATAACGTATTACGTTATGTGGGACGACGTTATAACGTGTTGCGTTATATGGGATGACGTTATAACGTATTACGTTATATGGGAAGACGTTATAACGTATTGCGTTTAATGCTATGACGTTATAACGTATTACGTTATATGGGATGACGTTATAACGTATTACGTAATATGGGATGACGTTATAACGTAATAGGTTATATGGTATAACGTTATAACGTATTACGTTATATGGGAAGACGTTATAACGTATTGCGTTATATGGTATGACGTTATAACGTCTTACGTCATATGGGATGACGTTATAACGTATTACGTTATATGGGATGACAGTATAACGTAATAGGTTATATGGTATAACGTTATAACGTATTACGTTATATGGTATGACGTTATAACGTATTACGTTATATGGGATGACATTATAACGTATTACGTAATATGGGATAACGTTATAACGTAATAGGTTATATGGTATAACGTTATAACGTATTACGTTGTATGGTATGACGTTATAACGTCACAGGTTATACGGTATGACGTTATAACGTAATAGGTTATATGGCATGACGCTATAACGTAATACGTTACATGGTATAACGTTATAACGTAAATAGATTATATGGTATGACGTTATACCGTATTACGTTATATGGGATGACGTTATAACGCATTACGTAATATGGGATGACGTTATAACGTATTACGTTATGTGGGACGACGTTATAACGTATTACGTTATATGGGATGACGTTATAACGCATTACGTAATATGGGATTACGTTATAACGGATTACGTTATGTGGGACGACGTTATAACTTATTGCGTTATATGGGATGACGTTATAACGTATTACGTTATATGGGATGACGTTATAACGTATTACGATATATGGCATGACGTTATAACGTAATGCGTTATATGGTATGACGTTATAACGTCACAGGTTATACGGTATGACGTTATATGGTATGACGTTATAACGTCATAGGTTATACGGTATGACGTTATAACGTAATACGTCATATGGTATGACGTTATAACGTATTACGTAATATGGGACGACGTTATAACGCATTACGTTATGTGGGACGACGTTATAACTTATTGCGGTATATGGGATGACGTTATAACGTATTACGTTATATGGTATGACGTTATAACGTATTACGTTATATGGGAAGACGTTATAACGTATTGCGTTATATGGTATGACGTTATAACGTATTACGTTATATGGGATGACGTTATAACGTGTTGCGTTATATGGGATGACGTTATAACGTATTACGTTATATGGGAAGACGTTATAACGTATTGCGTTATATCGGAAGACGTTATAACGTATTGCGTTATATGGTATGACGTTATAACGTATTACGTTATATGGGATGACGTTATAACGCATTACGTAATATGGGATTACGTTATAACGGATTACGTTATGTGGGACAACGTTATAACTTATTGCGTTATATGGGATGACGTTATAACGTATTACGTTATATGGGATGACGTTATAACGTCTTACGTTATATGGGATGACGTTATAACGTATTACGTTATATGGGATGACAGTATAACGTAATAGGTTATATGGTATAACGTTATAACGTATTACGTTATATGGTATGACGTTATAATGTCATAGGTTATACGGTATGACGTTATAACGCAATACGTCATATGGTATGACGTTATAACGTATTACGTAATATGGGACGACGTTATAACAGATTACGTTATGTGGGACGACGTTATAACTTATTGCGTTATATGAAATGACGTTATAACGTATTACGTTATATGGGATGACGTTATAACGTATTACGTTATATCGGAAGACGTTATAACGTATTGCGTTATATGGTATGACGTTATAACGTATTACGTTATATGGGATGACGTTATAACGCATTACGTAATATGGGATTACGTTATAACGGATTACGTTATGTGGGACAACGTTATAACTTATTGCGTTATATGGGATGACGTTATAACGTATTACGTTATATGGGATGACGTTATAACGTATTACGTTATATGGGAAGACGTTATAACGTATTGCGTTATATGGTATGACGTTATAACGTATTACGTTATATGGGATGACATTATAACGTATTACGTAATATGGGATAACGTTATAACGTAATAGGTTATATGGTATAACGTTATAACGTATTACGTTGTATGGTATGACGTTATAACGTAATAGGTTATATGGTACGACGTTATAACGTAATTCGTTATATGGTATGACGTTATAACGTAATACGTTATATGGTATGACGTTATAACGTAAATAGGTTATATGGTATGACGTTATACCGTATTACGTTTTATGGGATGACGTTATAACGTATTACGTTATATGGGATGACGTTATAACGTAATAGGTTATATGGCATAACGTTATAACGTATTACGTTATATGGTATGACGTTATAACGTCATAGGTTATACGGTATGACGTTATAACGTAACACGTCATATGGTATGACGTTATAACGTATTACGTAATATGGGACGACGTTATAACGCATTACGTTATATGGGATGACGTTATAACGTATTACGTTATATGGAATACCGTTATAACGTATTAGGTTATATGGTATGACGCTATAACGTATTACGTTATATGGCATGACGTTATAACGTATTACGTTATATGGGATGACGTTATAACGCATTACGTAATATGGTATGACGTTATAACGTATTACGTTATATGGGATGACGTTATAACGCATTACGTAATATGGGATGACGTTATAACGTAATAGGTTATATGGTATAACGTTATAACGTATTAGGTTATATGGTATGACGCTATAACCTATTACGGTATATGGCATGACGTTATAACGTAATGCGTTATATGGTATGACGTTATAACGTCATAGGTTATACGGTATGACGTTATAACGTAATAGGTTATATGGCATGACGCTATAACGTAATACGTTATATGGTATGACGTTATAACGTAAATAGATTATATGGTATGACGTTATACCGTATTACGTTATATGGGATGACGTTATAACGTAAATAGGTTATATGGTATGACGTTATACCGTATTACGTTTTATGGGATGACGTTATAACGCATTACGTTATATGGGATGACGTTATAACGTAATAGGTTATATGGCATAACGTTATAACGTATTACGTTATATGGTATGACGTTATAACGTCATAGGTTATACGGTATGACGTTATAACGTAACACGTCATATGGTATGACGTTATAACGTATTACGTAATATGGGACGACGTTATAACGCATTACGTTATATGGGATGACGTTATAACGTATTACGTTATATGGAATACCGTTATAACGTATTAGGTTATATGGTATGACGCTATAACGTATTAAGTTATATGGCATGACGTTATAACGTAATACGTTATATGGTATGACTTTAATACGTAAATAGGTTATATGGTATGACGTTATACCGAATTACGTTTTATGGGATGACGTTATAACGCATTACGTTATATGGGATGACGTTATAACGTAATAGGCTATATGGTATAACGTTATAACGTATTACGTTATATGGTATGACGTCATAACGTAATAGGTTACATGGTATGACGTTATAACGTAATACCTTACATGGTATGACGTTATAACGTAAATAGGTTATATGGTATGACGTTATACCGTATTACGTTATATGGGATGACGTTATAACGCATTACGTAGTATGGGATGACGTTATAACGTATTATGTTATGTGGGACGACGTTATAACGTATTGCGTTATATGGGATGACGTTATAACGTATTACGTTATATGGGATGATGTTATAACGTAATAGGTTATATGGTATAACGTTATAACGTATTACGTTATATGGGATGACGTTATAACGTAATAGGTTATATGGCATAACGTTATAACGTATTACGTTATATGGTATGACGTTATAACGTCATAGGTTATACGGTATGACGTTATAACGTAACACGTCATATGGTATGACGTTATAACGTATTACGTAATATGGGACGACGTTATAACGCATTACGTTATATGGGATGACGTTATAACGTATTACGTTATATGGAATACCGTTATAACGTATTAGGTTATATGGTATAACGTTATAACGTATTACGTTATATGGTATGACGTCATAACGTAATAGGTTATATGGTATGACGTTATAACGTAATAGCTTATATGGGATGACGTTATAACGTAAATAGGTTATATGGTATGACGTTATACCGTATTACGTTTTATGGGATGACGTTATAACGCATTACGTTATATGGCATAACGTTATAACGTATTACGTTATATGGTATGACGTTATAACGTCATAGGTTATACGGTATGACGTTATAACGTAACACGTCATATGGTATGACGTTATAACGTATTACGTAATATGGGACGACGTTATAACGCATTACGTTATATGGTATGACGTTATACCGTATTACGTTATATGGGATGACGTTATAACGCATTACGTAGTATGGGATGACGTTATAACGTATTATGTTATGTGGGACGACGTTATAACGTATTGCGTTATATGGGATGACGTTATAACGTATTACGTTATATGGGATGATGTTATAACGTAATAGGTTATATGGTATAACGTTATAACGTATTACGTTATATGGTATGACGTCATAACGTAATAGGTTATATGGTATGACGTTATAACGTAATAGCTTATATGGCATGACGTTATAACGTAAATAGATTATATGGTATGACGTTATACCTTATTACGTTATATGGGATGACGTTATAACGCATTACGTAATATGGGATGACGTTATAACGTATTACGTTATGTGGGACGACGTTATAACGTATTGCGTTATATTCGATGACGTTATAACGTGTTACGTTTTATGGGATGACGTTATAACGTATTACGTTATATGGGAAGACGTTATAACGTATTGCGTTATATGGTATGACGTTATAACGTATTACGTTATATGGGATGACGTTATAACGTATTACGTTATATGGGATGACGTTATAACGTAATAGGTTATATGGTATAACGTTATAACGTATTACGTTATATGTGATGACGTTATAACGCATTACGTAGTATGGGATGACGTTATAACGTATTATGTTATGTGGGACGACGTTATAACGTATTGCGTTATATGGGATGACGTTATAACGTATTACGTTATATGGGATGATGTTATAACGTAATAGGTTATATGGTATAACGTTATAACGTATTACGTTATATGGTATGACGTCATAACGTAATAGGTTATATGGTATGACGTTATAACGTAATACCTTATATGGTATGACGTTATAACGTAAATAGATTATATGGTATGACGTTATACCTTATTACGTTATATGGGATGACGTTATAACGCAGTACGTAATATGGGATGACGTTATAACGTATTACGTTATGTGGGACGACGTTATAACGTATTGCGTTATATTCGATGACGTTATAACGTGTTACGTTATATGGGATGACGTTATAACGTATTACGTTATATGGGAAGACGTTATAACGTATTTCGTTATATGGTATGACGTTATAACGTATTACGTTATATGGAATACCGTTATAACGTATTAGGTTATATGGGATGACGCTATAACGTATTACGTTATATGGCATGACGTTATAACGTAATACGTTATGTGGTATGACGTTATAACGTTAATAGGTTATACGGTATGACGTTATACCGAATTACGTTATATGGTATGACGTTATAACGTAAATAGGTTATATGGTATGACGTTATACCGTATTACGTTATATGGGATGACGTTATAACGCATTACATAATATGGGATTACGTTATAACGGATTACGTTATGTGGGACGACGTTATAACTTATTGACTTATATTCGATGACGTTATAACGTATTACGTTATATGGGATGACGTTATAACGTATTGCGTTATATGGGACGACATTATAACGTATTACGTTATGTGGGACGACGTTATAACGTGTTGCGTTATATGGGATGACGTTATAACGTATTACGTTATATGGGAAGACGTTATAACGTATTGCGTTTAATGCTATGACGTTATAACGTATTACGTTATATGGGATGACGTTATAACGTATTACGTAATATGGGATGACGTTATAACGTAATAGGTTATATGGTATAACGTTATAACGTATTACGTTATATGGGAAGACGTTATAACGTATTGCGTTATATGGTATGACGTTATAACGTCTTACGTTATATGGGATGACGTTATAACGTATTACGTTATATGGGATGACAGTATAACGTAATAGGTTATATGGTATAACGTTATAACGTATTACGTTATATGGTATGACGTTATAACGTATTACGTTATATGGGATGACATTATAACGTATTACGTAATATGGGATAACGTTATAACGTAATAGGTTATATGGTATAACGTTATAACGTATTACGTTGTATGGTATGACGTTATAACGTCACAGGTGATACGGTATGACGTTATAACGTAATAGGTTATATGGCATGACGCTATAACGTAATACGTTACATGGTATAACGTTATAACGTAAATAGATTATATGGTATGACGTTATACCGTATTACGTTATATGGGATGACGTTATAACGCATTACGTAATATGGGATGACGTTATAACGTATTACGTTATGTGGGACGACGTTATAACGTATTACGTTATATGGGATGACGTTATAACGCATTACGTAATATGGGATTACGTTATAACGGATTACGTTATGTGGGACGACGTTATAACTTATTGCGTTATATGGGATGACGTTATAACGTATTACGTTATATGGGATGACGTTATAACGTATTACGATATATGGCATGACGTTATAACGTAATGCGTTATATGGTATGACGTTATAACGTCACAGGTTATACGGTATGACGTTATATGGTATGACGTTATAACGTCATAGGTTATACGGTATGACGTTATAACGTAATACGTCATATGGTATGACGTTATAACGTATTACGTAATATGGGACGACGTTATAACGCATTACGTTATGTGGGACGACGTTATAACTTATTGCGTTATATGGGATGACGTTATAACGTATTACGTTATATGGTATTACGTTATAACGTATTACGTTATATGGGAAGACGTTATAACGTATTGCGTTATATGGTATGACGTTATAACGTATTACGTTATATGGGATGACGTTATAACGTGTTGCGTTATATGGGATGACGTTATAACGTATTACGTTATATGGGAAGACGTTATAACGTATTGCGTTTAATGCTGTGACGTTATAACGTATTACGTTATATGGGATGACGTTATAACGTATTACGTAATATGGGATGACGTTATAACGTAATAGGTTATATGGTATAACGTTATAACGTATTAGGTTATATGGTATGACGCTATAACCTATAACGGTATATGGCATGACGTTATAACGTAATGCGTTATATGGTATGACGTTATAACGTCATAGGTTATACGGTATGACGTTATAACGTAATAGGTTATATGGCATGACGCTATAACGTAATACGTTATATGGTATGACGTTATAACGTAAATAGATTATATGGTATGACGTTATACCGTATTACGTTATATGGGATGACGTTATAACGTAAATAGGTTATATGGTATGACGTTATACCGTATTACGTTTTATGGGATGACGTTATAACGCATTACGTTATATGGGATGACGTTATAACGTAATAGGTTATATGGCATAACGTTATAACGTATTACGTTATATGGTATGACGTTATAACGTATTAGGTTATATGGTATGACGCTATAACGTATTACGTTATATGGCATGACGTTATAACGTAATACGTTATATGGTATGACTTTAATACGTAAATAGGTTATATGGTATGACGTTATACCGAATTACGTTTTATGGGATGACGTTATAACGCATTACGTTATATGGGATGACGTTATAACGTAATAGGCTATATGGTATAACGTTATAACGTATTACGTTATATGGTATGACGTCATAACGTAATAGGTTATATGGTATGACGTTATAACGTAATACCTTACATGGTATGACGTTATAACGTAAATAGGTTATATGGTATGACGTTATACCGTATTACGTTATATGGGATGACGTTATAACGCATTACGTAGTATGGGATGACGTTATAACGTATTATGTTATGTGGGACGACGTTATAACGTATTGCGTTATATGGGATGACGTTATAACGTATTACGTTATATGGGATGATGTTATAACGTAATAGGTTATATGGTATAACGTTATAACGTATTACGTTATATGGTATGACGTCATAACGTAATAGGTTATATGGTATGACGTTATAACGTAATAGCTTATATGGGATGACGTTATAACGCATTACATAATATGGGATTACGTTATAACGGATTACGTTATGTGGGACGACGTTATAACTTATTGACTTATATTCGATGACGTTATAACGTATTACGTTATATGGGATGACGTTATAACGTATTGCGTTATATGGGACGACATTATAACGTATTACGTTATGTGGGACGACGTTATAACGTGTTGCGTTATATGGGATGACGTTATAACGTATTACGTTATATGGGAAGACGTTATAACGTATTGCGTTATATGGTATGACGTTATAACGTCACAGGTTATACGGTATGACGTTATATGGTATGACGTTATAACGTCATAGGTTATACGGTATGACGTTATAACGTAATACGTCATATGGTATGACGTTATAACGTATTACGTAATATGGGACGACGTTATAACGCATTACGTTATGTGGGACGACGTTATAACTTATTGCGTTATATGGTATGACGTTATAACGTCATAGGTTATACGGTATGACGTTATAACGTAATACGTCATATGGTATGACGTTATAACGTATTACGTAATATGGGACGACGTTATAACGCATTACGTTATGTGGGACGACGTTATAACTTATTGCGTTATATGGGATGACGCTATAACGTATTACGTTATATGGCATGACGTTATAACGTAATACGTTATGTGGTATGACGTTATAACGTTAATAGGTTATACGGTATGACGTTATACCGAATTACGTTATATGGTATGACGTTATAACGTAAATAGGTTATATGGTATGACGTTATACCGTATTACGTTATATGGGATGACGTTATAACGCATTACATAATATGGGATTACGTTATAACGGATTACGTTATGTGGGACGACGTTATAACTTATTGACTTATATTCGATGACGTTATAACGTATTACGTTATATGGGATGACGTTATAACGTATTGCGTTATATGGGACGACATTATAACGTATTACGTTATGTGGGACGACGTTATAACGTGTTGCGTTATATGGGATGACGTTATAACGTATTACGTTATATGGGAAGACGTTATAACGTATTGCGTTTAATGCTATGACGTTATAACGTATTACGTTATATGGGATGACGTTATAACGTATTACGTAATATGGGATGACGTTATAACGTAATAGGTTATATGGTATAACGTTATAACGTATTACGTTATATGGGAAGACGTTATAACGTATTGCGTTATATGGTATGACGTTATAACGTCTTACGTTATATGGGATGACGTTATAACGTATTACGTTATATGGGATGACAGTATAACGTAATAGGTTATATGGTATAACGTTATAACGTATTACGTTATATGGTATGACGTTATAACGTATTACGTTATATGGGATGACATTATAACGTATTACGTAATATGGGATAACGTTATAACGTAATAGGTTATATGGTATAACGTTATAACGTATTACGTTGTATGGTATGACGTTATAACGTCACAGGTTATACGGTATGACGTTATAACGTAATAGGTTATATGGCATGACGCTATAACGTAATACGTTACATGGTATAACGTTATAACGTAAATAGATTATATGGTATGACGTTATACCGTATTACGTTATATGGGATGACGTTATAACGCATTACGTAATATGGGATGACGTTATAACGTATTACGTTATGTGGGACGACGTTATAACGTATTACGTTATATGGGATGACGTTATAACGCATTACGTAATATGGGATTACGTTATAACGGATTACGTTATGTGGGACGACGTTATAACTTATTGCGTTATATGGGTTGACGTTATAACGTATTACGTTATATGGGATGACGTTATAACGTATTACGATATATGGCATGACGTTATAACGTAATGCGTTATATGGTATGACGTTATAACGTCACAGGTTATACGGTATGACGTTATATGGTATGACGTTATAACGTCATAGGTTATACGGTATGACGTTATAACGTAATACGTCATATGGTATGACGTTATAACGTATTACGTAATATGGGACGACGTTATAACGCATTACGTTATGTGGGACGACGTTATAACTTATTGCGGTATATGGGATGACGTTATAACGTATTACGTTATATGGTATGACGTTATAACGTATTACGTTATATGGGAAGACGTTATAACGCATTGCGTTATATGGTATGACGTTATAACGTATTACGTTATATGGGATGACGTTATAACGTGTTGCGTTATATGGGATGACGTTATAACGTATTACGTTATATGGGAAGACGTTATAACGTATTGCGTTTAATGCTGTGACGTTATAACGTATTACGTTATATGGGATGACGTTATAACGTATTACGTAATATGGGATGACGTTATAACGTAATAGGTTATATGGTATAACGTTATAACGTATTAGGTTATATGGTATGACGCTATAACCTATTACGGTATATGGCATGACGTTATAACGTAATGCGTTATATGGTATGACGTTATAACGTCATAGGTTATACGGTATGACGTTATAACGTAATAGGTTATATGGCATGACGCTATAACGTAATACGTTATATGGTATGACGTTATAACGTAAATAGATTATATGGTATGACGTTATACCGTATTACGTTATATGGGATGACGTTATAACGTAAATAGGTTATATGGTATGACGTTATACCGTATTACGTTTTATGGGATGACGTTATAACGCATTACGTTATATGGGATGACGTTATAACGTAATAGGTTATATGGCATAACGTTATAACGTATTACGTTATATGGTATGACGTTATAACGTATTAGGTTATATGGTATGACGCTATAACGTATTACGTTATATGGCATGACGTTATAACGTAATACGTTATATGGTATGACTTTAATACGTAAATAGGTTATATGGTATGACGTTATACCGAATTACGTTTTATGGGATGACGTTATAACGCATTACGTTATATGGGATGACGTTATAACGTAATAGGCTATATGGTATAACGTTATAACGTATTACGTTATATGGTATGACGTCATGACGTAATAGGTTATATGGTATGACGTTATAACGTAATACCTTACATGGTATGACGTTATAACGTAAATAGGTTATATGGTATGACGTTATACCGTATTACGTTATATGGGATGACGTTATAACGCATTACGTAGTATGGGATGACGTTATAACGTATTATGTTATGTGGGACGACGTTATAACGTATTGCGTTATATGGGATGACGTTATAACGTATTACGTTATATGGGATGATGTTATAACGTAATAGGTTATATGGTATAACGTTATAACGTATTACGTTATATGGTATGACGTCATAACGTAATAGGTTATATGGTATGACGTTATAACGTAATAGCTTATATGGGATGACGTTATAACGTAAATAGGTTATATGGTATGACGTTATACCGTATTACGTTTTATGGGATGACGTTATAACGCATTACGTTATATGGGATGACGTTATAACGTAATAGGTTATATGGCATAACGTTATAACGTATTACGTTATATGGTATGACGTTATAACGTCATAGGTTATACGGTATGACGTTATAACGTAACACGTCATATGGTATGACGTTATAACGTATTACGTAATATGGGACGACGTTATAACGCATTACGTTATATGGCATGACGTTATAACGTAATACGTTATATGGTATGACTTTAATACGTAAATAGGTTATATGGTATGACGTTATACCGAATTACGTTTTATGGGATGACGTTATAACGCATTACGTTATATGGGATGACGTTATAACGTAATAGGCTATATGGTATAACGTTATAACGTATTACGTTATATGGTATGACGTCATAACGTAATAGGTTATATGGTATGACGTTATAACGTAATACCTTACATGGTATGACGTTATAACGTAAATAGGTTATATGGTATGACGTTATACCGTATTACGGTATATGGGATGACGTTATAACGCATTACGTAGTATGGGATGACGTTATAACGTATTATGTTATGTGGGACGACGTTAAAACGTATTGCGTTATATGGGATGACGTTATAACGTATTACGTTATATGGGATGATGTTATAACGTAATAGGTTATATGGTATAACGTTATAACGTATTACGTTATATGGTATGACGTCATAACGTAATAGGTTATATGGTATGACGTTATAACGTAATAGCTTATATGGTATTACGTTATAACGTAAATAGATTATATGGTATGACGTTATACCTTATTACGTTATATGGGATGACGTTATAACGCATTACGTAATATGGGATGACGTTATAACGTATTACGTTATGTGGGACGACGTTATAACGTATTGCGTTATATTCGATGACGTTATAACGTGTTACGTTATATGGGATGACGTTATAACGTATTACGTTATATGGGAAGACGTTATAACGTATTGCGTTATATGGTATGACGTTATAACGTATTACGTTATATGGAATACCGTTATAACGTATTAGGTTATATGGGATGACGCTATAACGTATTACGTAATATGGGATGACGTTATAACGTATTACGTTATGTGGGATGACGTTATAACGTATTACGATATATGGCATGACGTTATAACGTAATGCGTTATATGGTATGACGTTATAACGTCACAGGTTATACGGTATGACGTTATATGGTATGACGTTATAACGTCATAGGTTATACGGTATGACGTTATAACGTAATACGTCATATGGTATGACGTTATAACGTATTTCGTAATATGGGACGACGTTATAACGCATTACGTTATGTGGGACGACGTTATAACTTATTGCGTTATATGGGATGACGTTATAACGTATTACGTTATATGGGATGACGTTATAACGTATTACGTTATATGGGAAGACGTTATAACGTATTGCGTTATATGGTATGACGTTATAACGTATTACGTTATATGGGATGACGTTATAACGCATTACGTAATATGGGATTACGTTATAACGGATTACGTTATGTGGGACGACGTTATAACTTATTGCGTTATATGGGATGACGTTATAACGTATTACGATATATGGGATGACGTTATAACGTATTACGTTATATGGGAAGACGTTATAACGTATTGCGTTATATGGTATGACGTTATAACGTATTACGTTATATGGGATGACATTATGACGTATTACGTAATATGGGATAACGTTATAACGTAATAGGTTATATGGTATAACGTTATAACGTATTACGTTTTATGGTATGACGTTATAACGTCATAGGTTATACGGTATGACGTTATAACGTAACAAGTCATATGGTATGACGTTATAACGTATTACGTAATATGGGACGACGTTATAACGTATTGCGTTATATGGTATGACGTTATAACGTATTACGTTATATGGGATGACGTTATATCGTATTACGTAATATGGGATGACGTTATAACGTAATAGGTTATATGGTATAACGTTATAGCGTATTACGTTATATGGTATGACGTCATAACGTAATAGGTTATATGGTATGACGTTATAACGTAATACCTTATATGGTATGACGTTATAACGTAAATAGGTTATATGGTATGACGTTATACCGTATTACGTTATATGGGATGACGTTATAACGCATTACGTAGTATGGGATGACGTTATAACGTATTACGTTATGTGGGACGACGTTATAACGTATTGCGTTATATGGGATGACGTTATAACGTATTACGTTATATGGGATGATGTTGTAACGTAATAGGTTATATGGTATAACGTTATAACGTATTACGTTATATGGTATGACGTCATAACGTAATAGGTTATATGGTATGACGTTATAACGTAATACCTTATATGGTATGACGTTATAACGTAAATAGATTATATGGTATGACGTTATACCGTATTACGTTATATGGGATGACGTTATAACGCATTACGTAATATGGGATGACGTTATAACGTATTACGTTATGTGGGACGACGTTATTGCGTATTGCGTTATATTCGATGACGTTATAACGTATTACGTTATATGGGATGACGTTATAACGTATTACGTTATATGGGAAGACGTTATAACGTATTGCGTTATATGGTATGACGTTATAACGTATTACGTTATATGGGATGACGTTATAACGTATTACGTTATATGGGATGACGTTATAACGTAATAGGTTATATGGTATAACGTTATAACGTATCACGTTATATGGTATGACGTTATAACGTCATAGGTTATACGGTATGACGTTATAACGTAATACGGCATATGGTATGTCGTTATAACGTATTACGTAATATGGGACGACGTTATAACGCATTACGTTATATGGGGTGACGTTATAACGTATTACGTTATATGGAATACCGTTATAACGTACTAGGTTATATGGGATGACGCTATAACGTATTACGTTATATGGCATGACGTTATAACGTAATACGTTATGTGGAATGACGTTATAACGTTAATAGGTTATATGGTATGACGTTATACCGAATTACGTTATATGGTATGACGTTATAACGTAAATAGGTTATATGGTATGACGTTATACCGTATTACGTTATATGGGATGACGTTATAACGCATTACGTAATATGGGATTACGTTATAACGGATTACGTTATGTGGGACGACGTTATAACTTATTGCGTTATATTCGATGACGTTATAACGTATTACGTTATATGGGATGACGTTATAACGTCATAGGTTATACGGTATGACGTTATAACGTAACACGTCATATGGTATGACGTTATAACGTATTACGTAATATGGGACGACGTTATAACGCATTACGTTATATGGCATGACGTTATAACGTAATACGTTATATGGTATGACTTTAATACGTAAATAGGTTATATGGTATGACGTTATACCGAATTACGTTTTATGGGATGACGTTATAACGCATTACGTTATATGGGATGACGTTATAACGTAATAGGCTATATGGTATAACGTTATAACGTATTACGTTATATGGTATGACGTCATAACGTAATAGGTTATATGGTATGACGTTATAACGTAATACCTTACATGGTATGACGTTATAACGTAAATAGGTTATATGGTATGACGTTATACCGTATTACGTTATATGGGATGACGTTATAACGCATTACGTAGTATGGGATGACGTTATAACGTATTATGTTATGTGGGACGACGTTATAACGTATTGCGTTATATGGGATGACGTTATAACGTATTACGTTATATGGGATGATGTTATAACGTAATAGGTTATATGGTATAACGTTATAACGTATTACGTTATATGGTATGACGTCATAACGTAATAGGTTATATGGTATGACGTTATAACGTAATAGCTTATATGGTATGACGTTATAACGTAAATAGATTATATGGTATGACGTTATACCTTATTACGTTATATGGGATGACGTTATAACGCATTACGTAATATGGGATGACGTTATAACGTATTACGTTACGTGGGACGACGTTATAACGTATTGCGTTATATTCGATGACGTTATAACGTGTTACGTTATATGGGATGACGTTATAACGTATTACGTTATATGGGAAGACGTTATAACGTATTGCGTTATATGGTATGACGTTATAACGTATTACGTTATATGGAATACCGTTATAACGTATTAGGTTATATGGGATGACGCTATAACGTATTACGTAATATGGGATGACGTTATAACGTATTACGTTATGTGGGATGACGTTATAACGTATTACGATATATGGCATGACGTTATAACGTAATGCGTTATATGGTATGACGTTATAACGTCACAGGTTATACGGTATGACGTTATATGGTATGACGTTATAACGTCATAGGTTATACGGTATGACGTTATAACGTAATACGTCATATGGTATGACGTTATAACGTATTTCGTAATATGGGACGACGTTATAACGCATTACGTTATGTGGGACGACGTTATAACTTATTGCGTTATATGGGATGACGTTATAACGTATTACGTTATATGGGATGACGTTATAACGTATTACGTTATATGGGAAGACGTTATAACGTATTGCGTTATATGGTATGACGTTATAACGTATTACGTTATATGGGATGACGTTATAACGCATTACGTAATATGGGATTACGTTATAACGGATTACGTTATGTGGGACGACGTTATAACTTATTGCGTTATATGGGATGACGTTATAACGTATTACGATATATGGGATGACGTTATAACGTATTACGTTATATGGGAAGACGTTATAACGTATTGCGTTATATGGTATGACGTTATAACGTATTACGTTATATGGGATGACATTATGACGTATTACGTAATATGGGATAACGTTATAACGTAATAGATTATATGGTATAACGTTATAACGTATTACGTTTTATGGTATGACGTTATAACGTCATAGGTTATACGGTATGACGTTATAACGTAACAAGTCATATGGTATGACGTTATAACGTATTACGTAATATGGGACGACGTTATAACGTATTGCGTTATATGGTATGACGTTATAACGTATTACGTTATATGGGATGACGTTATATCGTATTACGTAATATGGGATGACGTTATAACGTAATAGGTTATATGGTATAACGTTATAGCGTATTACGTTATATGGTATGACGTCATAACGTAATAGGTTATATGGTATGACGTTATAACGTAATACCTTATATGGTATGACGTTATAACGTAAATAGTTTATATGGTATGACGTTATACCGTATTACGTTATATGGGATGACGTTATAACGCATTACGTAGTATGGGATGACGTTATAACGTATTACGTTATGTGGGACGACGTTATAACGTATTGCGTTATATGGGATGACGTTATAACGTATTACGTTATATGGGATGATGTTGTAACGTAATAGGTTATATGGTATAACGTTATAACGTATTACGTTATATGGTATGACGTCATAACGTAATAGGTTATATGGTATGACGTTATAACGTAATACCTTATATGGTATGACGTTATAACGTAAATAGATTATATGGTATGACGTTATACCGTATTACGTTATATGGGATGACGTTATAACGCATTACGTAATATGGGATGACGTTATAACGTATTACGTTATGTGGGACGACGTTATTGCGTATTGCGTTATATTCGATGACGTTATAACGTATTACGTTATATGGGATGACGTTATAACGTATTACGTTATATGGGAAGACGTTATAACGTATTGCGTTATATGGTATGACGTTATAACGTATTACGTTATATGGGATGACGTTATAACGTATTACGTTATATGGGATGACGTTATAACGTAATAGGTTATATGGTATAACGTTATAACGTATCACGTTATATGGTATGACGTTATAACGTCATAGGTTATACGGTATGACGTTATAACGTAATACGGCATATGGTATGTCGTTATAACGTATTACGTAATATGGGACGACGTTATAACGCATTACGTTATATGGGGTGACGTTATAACGTATTACGTTATATGGAATACCGTTATAACGTATTAGGTTATATGGGATGACGCTATAACGTATTACGTTATATGGCATGACGTTATAACGTAATACGTTATGTGGAATGACGTTATAACGTTAATAGGTTATATGGTATGACGTTATACCGAATTACGTTATATGGTATGACGTTATAACGTAAATAGGTTATATGGTATGACGTTATACCGTATTACGTTATATGGGATGACGTTATAACGCATTACGTAATATGGGATTACGTTATAACGGATTACGTTATGTGGGACGACGTTATAACTTATTGCGTTATATTCGATGACGTTATAACGTATTACGTTATATGGGATGACGTTATAACGTATTACGTTATATGGGAAGACGTTATAACGTATTGCGTTATATGGTATGACGTTATAACGTATTACGTTATATGGGATGACGTTATAACGTATTGCGTTATATGGGACGACATTATAACGTATTACGTTATGTGGGACGACGTTATAACGTGTTGCGTTATATGGGATGACGTTATAACGTATTACGTTATATGGGAAGACGTTATAACGTATTGCGTTTAATGCTATGACGTTATAACGTATTACGTTATATGGGATGACGTTATAACGTATTACGTAATATGGTATGACGTCATAACGTAATAGGTTATATGGTATGACGTTATAACGTAATACCTTATATGGTATGACGTTATAACGTAAATAGGTTATATGGTATGACGTTATACCGTATTACGTTATATGGGATGACGTTATAACGCATTACGTAGTATGGGATGACGTTATAACGTATTACGTTATGTGGGACGACGTTATAACGTATTGCGTTATATGGGATGACGTTATAACGTATTACGTTATATGGGATGATGTTGTAACGTAATAGGTTATATGGTATAACGTTATAACGTATTACGTTATATGGTATGACGTCATAACGTAATAGGTTATATGGTATGACGTTATAACGTAATACCTTATATGGTATGACGTTATAACGTAAATAGATTATATGGTATGACGTTATACCGTATTACGTTATATGGGATGACGTTATAACGCATTACGTAATATGGGATGACGTTATAACGTATTACGTTATGTGGGACGACGTTATTGCGTATTGCGTTATATTCGATGACGTTATAACGTATTACGTTATATGGGATGACGTTATAACGTATTACGTTATATGGGAAGACGTTATAACGTATTGCGTTATATGGTATGACGTTATAACGTATTACGTTATATGGGATGACGTTATAACGTATTACGTTATATGGGATGACGTTATAACGTAATAGGTTATATGGTATAACGTTATAACGTATCACGTTATATGGTATGACGTTATAACGTCATAGGTTATACGGTATGACGTTATAACGTAATACGGCATATGGTATGTCGTTATAACGTATTACGTAATATGGGACGACGTTATAACGCATTACGTTATATGGGGTGACGTTATAACGTATTACGTTATATGGAATACCGTTATAACGTATTAGGTTATATGGGATGACGCTATAACGTATTACGTTATATGGCATGACGTTATAACGTAATACGTTATGTGGAATGACGTTATAACGTTAATCGGTTATATGGTATGACGTTATACCGAATTACGTTATATGGTATGACGTTATAACGTAAATAGGTTATATGGTATGACGTTATACCGTATTACGTTATATGGGATGACGTTATAACGCATTACGTAATATGGGATTACGTTATAACGGATTACGTTATGTGGGACGACGTTATAACTTATTGCGTTATATTCGATGACGTTATAACGTATTACGTTATATGGGATGACGTTATAACGTATTACGTTATATGGGAAGACGTTATAACGTATTGCGTTATATGGTATGACGTTATAACGTATTACGTTATATGGGATGACGTTATAACGTATTGCGTTATATGGGACGACATTATAACGTATTACGTTATGTGGGACGACGTTATAACGTGTTGCGTTATATGGGATGACGTTATAACGTATTACGTTATATGGGAAGACGTTATAACGTATTGCGTTTAATGCTATGACGTTATAACGTATTACGTTATATGGGATGACGTTATAACGTATTACGTAATATGGGATGACGTTATAACGTAATAGGTTATATGGTATAACGTTATAACGTATTAGGTTATATGGTATGACGCTATAACGTATTACGATATATGGCATGACGTTATAACGTAATGCGTTATATGGTATGACGTTATAACGTCACAGGTTATACGGTATGACGTTATAACGTAATAGGTTATATGGCATGACGCTATAACGTAATACGTTACATGGTATAACGTTATAACGTAAATAGATTATATGGTATGACGTTATACCGTATTACGTTATATGGGATGACGTTATAACGCATTACGTTATATGGGATGACAGTATAACGTAATAGGTTATATGGTATGACGTTATACCGAATTACGTTATATGGTATGACGTTAATACGTAAATAGGTTATATGGTATGACGTTATACCGAATTACGTGTTATGGGATGACGTTATAACGCATTACGTTATATGGGATGACGTCATAACGTAATAGGTTTTATGGTATGACGTTATACCGAATTACGTTATATGGTATGACGTTATAACGTAAATAGGTTATATGGTATGGCGTTATACCGTATTACGTTATATGGGATGACGTTATAACGCATTACGTAATATGGGATGACGTTATAACGTATTACGTTATGTGGGACGACGTTATAACGTATTACGTTATGTGGGACGGCGTTATAACGTACTGCGTTATATGGTATGACGTTATACCGTATTACGTTATATGGGATGACGTTATAACGCATTACGTAATATGGGATTACGTTGTAACGGATTACGTTATGTGGGACGACGTTATAACTTATTGCGTTATATGGGATGACGTTATAACGTATTACGTTATATGGGATGACGTTATAACGTATTACGATATATGGCATGACGTTATAACGTAATGCGTTATATGGTATGACGTTATAACGTCACAGGTTATACGGTATGACGTTATAACGTAATAGGTTATATGGCATGACGCTATAACGTAATACGTTATATGGTATGACGTTATAACGTAAATAGATTATATGGTATGGCGTTATACCGTATTACGTTATATGGGATGACGTTATAACGCATTACGTAATATGGGATGACGTTATAACGTATTACGTTATGTGGGACGACGTTATAACGTATTACGTTATGTGGGACGGCGTTATAACGTATTGCGTTATATGGGATGATGTTATAACGTCTTACGTTATATGGGATGACGTTATAACGTATTACGTTATATGGGATGACAGTATAACGTAATAGGTTATATGGTATGACGTTATACCGAATTACGTTATATGGTATGACGTTAATACGTAAATAGGTTATATGGTATGACGTTATACCGAATTACGTGTTATGGGATGACGTTATAACGCATTACGTTATATGGGATGACGTCATAACGTAATAGGTTATATGGTATGACGTTATACCGAATTACGTTATATGGTATGACGTTATAACGTAAATAGGTTATATGGTATGACGTTATACCGTATTACGTTATATGGGATGACGTTATAACGCATTACGTAATATGGGACTACGTTATAACGGATTACGTTATGTGGGACGACGTTATAACTTATTGCGTTATATGGGATGACGTTATAACGTATTACGTTATATGGGATGACGTTATAACGTATTACGTTATATGGGAAGACGTTATAACGTATTGCGTTATATGGTATGACGTTATAACGTATTACGTTATATGGGATGACGTTATAACGTATTACGTTATATGGGACGACATTATAACGTATTACGTTATGCGGGACGACGTTATAACGTGTTGCGTTATATGGGATGACGTTATAACGTATTACGTTATATGGGAAGACGTTATAACGAATTGCGTTTAATGCTATGACGTTATAACGTATTACGTTATATGGGATGACGTTATAACGTATTACGTTATATGGGAAGACGTTATAACGAATTGCGTTTAATGCTATGACGTTATAACGTATTACGTTATATGGGATGACGTTATAACGTATTACGTAATATGGGATGACGTTATAACGTAATAGGTTATATGGTATAACGTTATAACGTATTAGGTTATATGGGACGACGTTATAACTTATTACGTTATATGGGATGACGTTAAAACGTATTACGTTATATGGGAAGACGTTATAACGTACTGCGTTATATGGTATGACGTTATACCGTATTACGTTATATGGGATGACGTTATAACGCATTACGTAATATGGGATTACGTTATAACGGATTACGTTATGTGGGACGACGTTATAACTTATTGCGTTATATGGGATGACGTTATAACGTATTACGTTATATGGGATGACGTTATAACGTATTACGATATATGGCATGACGTTATAACGTAATGCGTTATATGGTATGACGTTATAACGTCACAGGTTATACGGTATGACGTTATAACGTAATAGGTTATATGGCATGACGCTATAACGATATACGTTATATGGTATGACGTTATAACGTAAATAGATTATATGGTATGGCGTTATACCGTATTACGTTATATGGGATGACGTTATAACGCATTACGTAATATGGGATTACGTTGTAACGGATTACGTTATGTGGGACGACGTTATAACTTATTGCGTTATATGGGATGACGTTATAACGTATTACGTTATATGGGATGACGTTATAACGTATTACGATATATGGCATGACGTTATAACGTAATGCGTTATATGGTATGACGTTATAACGTCACAGGTTATACGGTATGACGTTATAACGTAATAGGTTATATGGCATGACGCTATAACGTAATACGTTATATGGTATGACGTTATAACGTAAATAGATTATATGGTATGGCGTTATACCGTATTACGTTATATGGGATGACGTTATAACGCATTACGTAATATGGGATGACGTTATAACGTATTACGTTATGTGGGACGACGTTATAACGTATTACGTTATGTGGGACGGCGTTATAACGTATTGCGTTATATGGGATGATGTTATAACGTCTTACGTTATATGGGATGACGTTATAACGTATTACGTTATATGGGATGACAGTATAACGTAATAGGTTATATGGTATGACGTTATACCGAATTACGTTATATGGTATGACGTTAATACGTAAATAGGTTATATGGTATGACGTTATACCGAATTACGTGTTATGGGATGACGTTATAACGCATTACGTTATATGGGATGACGTCATAACGTAATAGGTTATATGGTATGACGTTATACCGAATTACGTTATATGGTATGACGTTATAACGTAAATAGGTTATATGGTATGACGTTATACCGTATTACGTTATATGGGATGACGTTATAACGCATTACGTAATATGGGACTACGTTATAACGGATTACGTTATGTGGGACGACGTTATAACTTATTGCGTTATATGGGATGACGTTATAACGTATTACGTTATATGGGATGACGTTATAACGTATTACGTTATATGGGAAGACGTTATAACGTATTGCGTTATATGGTATGACGTTATAACGTATTACGTTATATGGGATGACGTTATAACGTATTACGTTATATGGGACGACATTATAACGTATTACGTTATGCGGGACGACGTTATAACGTGTTGCGTTATATGGGATGACGTTATAACGTATTACGTTATATGGGAAGACGTTATAACGAATTGCGTTTAATGCTATGACGTTATAACGTATTACGTTATATGGGATGACGTTATAACGTATTACGTTATATGGGAAGACGTTATAACGAATTGCGTTTAATGCTATGACGTTATAACGTATTACGTTATATGGGATGACGTTATAACGTATTACGTAATATGGGATGACGTTATAACGTAATAGGTTATATGGTATAACGTTATAACGTATTAGGTTATATGGGACGACGTTATAACTTATTACGTTATATGGGATGACGTTAAAACGTATTACGTTATATGGGAAGACGTTATAACGTACTGCGTTATATGGTATGACGTTATACCGTATTACGTTATATGGGATGACGTTATAACGCATTACGTAATATGGGATTACGTTATAACGGATTACGTTATGTGGGACGACGTTATAACTTATTGCGTTATATGGGATGACGTTATAACGTATTACGTTATATGGGATGACGTTATAACGTATTACGATATATGGCATGACGTTATAACGTAATGCGTTATATGGTATGACGTTATAACGTCACAGGTTATACGGTATGACGTTATAACGTAATAGGTTATATGGCATGACGCTATAACGATATACGTTATATGGTATGACGTTATAACGTAAATAGATTATATGGTATGGCGTTATACCGTATTACGTTATATGGGATGACGTTATAACGCATTACGTAATATGGGATGACGTTATAACGTATTACGTTATGTGGGACGACGTTATAACGTATTACGTTATGTGGGACGGCGTTATAACGTATTGCGTTATATGGGATGACGTTATAACGTCTTACGTTATATGGGATGACGTTATAACGTATTACGTTATATGGGATGACAGTATAACGTAATAGGTTATGTGGTATAACGTTATAACGTGTTACGTTATATGGTATGACGTTATAACGTCATAGGTTATACGGTATGACGTTATAACGTAATACGTCATATGGTATGACGTTATAACGTATTACGTAATATGGGACGACGTTATAACGCATTACGTTATGTGGGACGACGTTATAACTTATTGCGTTATATGGGATGACGTTATAACGTATTACGATATATGGGATGACGTTATAACGTATTACGTTATATGGGAAGACGTTATAACGTATTGCGTTATATGGTATGACGTTATAACGTATTACGTTATATGGGATGACATTATGACGTATTACGTAATATGGGATAACGTTATAACGTAATAGGTTATATGGTATAACGTTATAACGTATTACGTTTTATGGTATGACGTTATAACGTCATAGGTTATACGGTATGACGTTATAACGTAACAAGTCATATGGTATGACGTTATAACGTATTACGTAATATGGGACGACGTTATAACGTATTGCGTTATATGGTATGACGTTATAACGTATTACGTTATATGGGATGACGTTATATCGTATTACGTAATATGGGATGACGTTATAACGTAATAGGTTATATGGTATAACGTTATAGCGTATTACGTTATATGGTATGACGTCATAACGTAATAGGTTATATGGTATGACGTTATAACGTAATACCTTATATGGTATGACGTTATAACGTAAATAGGTTATATGGTATGACGTTATACCGTATTACGTTATATGGGATGACGTTATAACGCATTACGTAGTATGGGATGACGTTATAACGTATTACGTTATGTGGGACGACGTTATAACGTATTGCGTTATATGGGATGACGTTATAACGTATTACGTTATATGGGATGATGTTGTAACGTAATAGGTTATATGGTATAACGTTATAACGTATTACGTTATATGGTATGACGTCATAACGTAATAGGTTATATGGTATGACGTTATAACGTAATACCTTATATGGTATGACGTTATAACGTAAATAGATTATATGGTATGACGTTATACCGTATTACGTTATATGGGATGACGTTATAACGCATTACGTAATATGGGATGACGTTATAACGTATTACGTTATGTGGGACGACGTTATTGCGTATTGCGTTATATTCGATGACGTTATAACGTATTACGTTATATGGGATGACGTTATAACGTATTACGTTATATGGGAACACGTTATAACGTATTGCGTTATATGGTATGACGTTATAACGTATTACGTTATATGGGATGACGTTATAACGTATTACGTTATATGGGATGACGTTATAACGTAATAGGTTATATGGTATAACGTTATAACGTATCACGTTATATGGTATGACGTTATAACGTCATAGGTTATACGGTATGACGTTATAACGTAATACGGCATATGGTATGTCGTTATAACGTATTACGTAATATGGGACGACGTTATAACGCATTACGTTATATGGGGTGACGTTATAACGTATTACGTTATATGGAATACCGTTATAACGTATTAGGTTATATGGGATGACGCTATAACGTATTACGTTATATGGCATGACGTTATAACGTAATACGTTATGTGGAATGACGTTATAACGTTAATAGGTTATATGGTATGACGTTATACCGAATTACGTTATATGGTATGACGTTATAACGTAAATAGGTTATATGGTATGACGTTATACCGTATTACGTTATATGGGATGACGTTATAACGCATTACGTAATATGGGATTACGTTATAACGGATTACGTTATGTGGGACGACGTTATAACTTATTGCGTTATATTCGATGACGTTATAACGTATTACGTTATATGGGATGACGTTATAACGTATTACGTTATATGGGAAGACGTTATAACGTATTGCGTTATATGGTATGACGTTATAACGTATTACGTTATATGGGATGACGTCATAACGTAATAGGTTTTATGGTATGACGTTATAACGTAATACCTTATATGGTATGACGTTATGACGTAAATAGGTTATATGGTATGACGTTATAACGTATTACGTTATATGGGATGACGTTATAACGCATTACGTAATATGGGATGACGTTATAGCGTATTACGTTACGTGGGACGACGTTATAACGTATTGCGTTATATGGGATGACGTTATAACGTATTACGATATATGGGATGACGTTATAACGTATTACGTTATATGGGATGATGTTATAACGTAATAGGTTATATGGTATAACGTTATAACGTATTACGTTATATGGTATGACGTCATAACGTAATAGGTTATATGGTATGACGTTATAACGTAATACCTTATATATCGTATGACGTTATAACGTAAATAGGTTATATGGTATGACGTTATACCGTATTACGTTATATGGGATGACGTTATAACGCATTACGTAATATGGGATGACGTTATAACGTATTACGTTATGTGGGACGACGTTATAACGTGTTGCGTTATATGGGATGACGTTATAACGTATTACGTTATATGGGAAGACGTTATAACGTATTGCGTTTAATGCTGTGACGTTATAACGTATTACGTTATATGGGATGACGTTATAACGTATTACGTAATATGGGATGACGTTATAACGTAATAGGTTATATGGTATAACGTTATAACGTATTAGGTTATATGGTATGACGCTATAACGTAATACGTTATATGGTATGACGTTATAACGTAAATAGATTATATGGTATGACGTTATACCGTATTACGTTATATGGGATGACGTTATAACGTAAATAGGTTATATGGTATGACGTTATACCGTATTACGTTTTATGGGATGACGTTATAACGCATTACGTTATATGGGATGACGTTATAACGTAATAGGTTATATGGCATAACGTTATAACGTATTACGTTATATGGTATGACGTTATAACGTCATAGGTTATACGGTATGACGTTATAACGTAACACGTCATATGGTATGACGTTATAACGTATTACGTAATATGGGACGACGTTATAACGCATTACGTTATATGGGATGACGTTATAACGTATTACGTTATATGGAATACCGTTATAACGTATTAGGTTATATGGTATGACGCTATAACGTAATAGGTTATATGGTATAACGTTATAACGTATTACGTTATATGGTATGACGTTATAACGTCATAGGTTATACGGTATGACGTTATAACGTAATACGTCATATGGTATGACGTTATAACGTAAATAGGTTATATGGTATGACGTTATACCGTATTACGTTATATGGGATGACGTTATAACGCATTACGTAGTATGGGATGACGTTATAACGTATTATGTTATGTGGGACGACGTTATAACGTATTGCGTTATATGGGATGACGTTATAACGTATTACGTTATATGGGATGATGTTATAACGTAATAGGTTATATGGTATAACGTTATAACGTATTACGTTATATGGTATGACGTCATAACGTAATAGGTTATATGGTATGACGTTATAACGTAATACCTTATATGGTATGACGTTATAACGTAAATAGGTTATATGGTATGACGTTATAACGTATTACCTTATATGGGATGACGTTATAACGCATTACGTAATATGGGATTACGTTATAACGGATTACGTTATGTGGGACGACGTTATAACTTATTGAGTTATATTCGATGACGTTATAACGTATTACGTTATATGGGATGACGTTATAACGTATTACGTTATATGGGAAGACGTTATAACGTATTGCGTTTAATGCTATGACGTTATAACGTATTACGTTATATGGGATGACGTTATAACGTATTACGTAATATGGGATGACGTTATAACGTATTACGTTATGTGGGACGACGTTATAACGTATTACGTTATGTGAGACGACGTTATAACGTATTGCGTTATATGGGATGACGTTATAACGTCTTACGTTATATGGGATGACGTTATAACGTATTACGTTATATGGGATGACAGTATAACGTAATAGGTTATATGGTATAACGTTATAACGTATTAGGTTATATGGTATGACGCTATAACGTATTACGTTATATGGGATGACGTTATAACGCATTACGTAATATGGGATGACGTTATAACGTATTACGTTATGTGGGACGACGTTATAACGTATTACGTTATGTGAGACGACGTTATAACGTATTGCGTTATATGGGATGACGTTATAACGTCTTACGTTATATGGGATGACGTTATAACGTATTACGTTATATGGGATGACAGTATAACGTAATAGGTTATATGGTATAACGTTATAACGTATTACGTTATATGGTATGACGTTATAACGTCATAGGTTATACGGTATGACGTTATAACGTAATACGTCATATGGTATGACGTTATAACGTATTACGTAATATGGGACGACGTTATAACAGATTACGTTATGTGGGACGACGTTATAACTTATTGCGTTATATGGGATGACGTTATAACGTATTACGTTATATGGGAAGACGTTATAACGTATTGCGTTATATGGTATGACGTTATAACGTATTACGTTATATGGGATGACGTTATAACGTATTGCGTTATATGGGACGACATTATAACGTATTACGTTATGTGGGACGACGTTATAACGTGTTGCGTTATATGGTATGACACTATAACGTAATAGGTTGTATGGTATAACGTTATAACGTATTACGTTATATGGTATGACGTTATAACGTCATAGGTTATACAGTATGACGTTATAACGTAATACGTCATATGGTATGACGTTATAACGTATTACGTAATATGGGACGACGTTATAACGCATTACGTTATGTGGGACGACGTTATAACTTATTGCGTTATATGGGATGACGTTATAACGTATTACGTTATATGGGATGACGTTATAACGTATTACGTTATATGGGAAGACGTTATAACGTATTGCGTTATATGGTATGACGTTATAACGTATTACGTTATATGGGATGACGTTATAACGCATTACGTAATATGGGATTACGTTATAACGGATTACGTTATGTGGGACGACGTTATAACTTATTGCGTTATATGGGATGACGTTATAACGTATTACGATATATGGGATGACGTTATAACGTATTACGTTATATGGGAAGACGTTATAACGTATTGCGTTATATGGTATGACGTTATAACGTAATAGGTTATATGGTACGACGTTATAACGTAATACGTTATATGGTATGACGTTATAACGTAATACGTTATATGGTATGACGTTATAACGTATTACGTTGTATGGTATGACGTTATAACGTAATAGGTTATATGGTACGACGTTATAACGTAATACGTTATATGGTATGACTTTATAACGTAATACCTTATATGGTATGACGTTATAACGTAAATAGGTTATATGGTATGACGTTATACCGTATTACGTTATATGGGATGACGTTATAACGCATTACGTAATATGGGATGACGTTATAGCGTATTACGTTATGTGGGACGACGTTATAACGTATTGCGTTATATGGGATAACGTTATAACGTATTACGTTATATGGGATGATGTTATAACGTAATAGGTTATATGGTATAACGTTATAACGTATTACGTTATATGGTATGACGTCATAACGTAATAGGTTATATGGTATGACGTTATAACGTAATACCTTATATGGTATGACGTTATAACGTAAATATTTTATATGGTATGACGTTATACCGTATTACGTTATATGGGATGACGTTATAACGCATTACGTAATATGGGATGACGTTATAGCGTATTACGTTATGTGGGACGACGTTATAACGTACTGCGTTATATGGGATGACGTTATAACGTATTACGTTATATGGGATGATGTTATAACGTAATAGGTTATATGGTATAACGTTATAACGTATTACGTTATATGGTATGACGTCATAACGTAATAGGTTATATGGTATGACGTTATAACGTAATACCTTATATGGTATGACGTTATAACGTAAATAGGTTATATGGTATGACGTTATACCGTATTACGTTATATGGGATGACGTTATAACGCATTACGTAATGTGGGATGACGTTATAACGTATTACGTTATGTGGGACGACGTTATAACGTGTTGCGTTATATGGGATGACGTTATAACGTATTACGTTATATGGGAAGACGTTATAACGTATTGCGTTTAATGCTGTGACGTTATAACGTATTACGTTATATGGGATGACGTTATAACGTATTACGTAATATGGGATGACGTTATAACGTAATAGGTTATATGGTATAACATTATAACGTATTAGGTTATATGGTATGACGCTATAACCTATTACGGTATATGGCATGACGTTATAACGTAATGCGTTATATGGTATGACGTTATAACGTCATAGGTTATACGGTATGACGTTATAACGTAATAGGTTATATGGCATGACGCTATAACGTAATACGTTATATGGTATGACGTTATAACGTAAATAGATTATATGGTATGACGTTATACCGTATTACGTTATATGGGATGACGTTATAACGCATTACGTAAAATGGGATGACGTTATAACGTATTACGTTATGTGGGACGACGTTATGACGTAATAGGTTATATGGTATAACGTTATAACGTATTACGTTAAATGGTATGACGTTATAACGTCATAGGTTATACGGTATGACAATATAACGTAATACGTCATATGGTATGACGTTATAACGTATTACATAATATGGGACGACGTTACAACGCATTACGTTATATGGGATGACGTTATAACGTATTACGTTATATGGAATACCGTTATAACGTATTAGGTTATATGGTATGACGCTATAACGTATTACGTTATATGGCATGACGTTATAACGTAATACGTTATATGGTATGACGTTAATACGTAAATAGGTTATATGGTATGACGTTATACCGTATTACGTTATATGGGATGACGTTATAACGCATTACGTAATATGGGATTACGTTATAACATAATAGGTTATATGGTAAAACGTTATAACGTATTACGTTGTATGGTATGACGTTATAATGTTATAGGTTATATGGTATGACGTTATAACGTAATACGTTATATGGTATGACGTTATAACGGAATACGTTATATGGTTTGACGTTATATCGTATTACGTTATATGGTATGACATTATAACGTAAATAGGTTATATGGTATGACGTTATACCGTATTACGTTATATGGGACGACGTTATAACGCATTACGTAATATGGGATGACGTTATAACGTAATAGGTTATATGGTATGACGTTAACCCTATTACGTTATATGGGATGACGTTATAACGTATTACGTAATATGGGGTGACGTTATAACATATTACGTTATATGGGCTGACGTTATAACGGATTACGTTATGTGGGACGACGTTATAACTTATTGCGTTATATGGGATGAAGTTATAACGTATTACGTTATATGGGATGACGTTATAACGTATTACGTTATGTGGTATGACGTTATAACGTTAATAGGTTATATGGTATGACGTTATACCGAATTACGTTATATGGTATGACGTTATACCGTATTACGTTATATGGGATGACGTTATAACGCATTACGTAATATGGGATTACGTTATAACGTAATAGGTTATATGGTAAAACGTTATAACGTATTACGTTGTATGGTATGACGTTATAACGTTATAGGTTATATGGTATGACGTTATAACGTAATACGTTATATGGTATGACGTTATAACGGAATACGTTATATGGTATGACGTTATAACGTAAATAGGTTATATGGTATGACGTTATACCGTAATACCTTATATGGGACGACGTTATAACGCATTACGTAATATGGGATGACGTTATAACGTAATAGGTTATATGGTATGACGTTAACCCTATTACGTTATATGGGATGACGTTATAACGTATTACGTAATATGGGGTGACGTTATAACATATTACGTTATATGGGCTGACGTTATAACGGATTACGTTATGTGGGACGACGTTATAACTTATTGCGTTATATGGGATGAAGTTATAACGTATTACGTTATATGGGATGACGTTATATCGTATTACGTTATATGGTATGACATTATAACGTAAATAGGTTATATGGTATGACGTTATACCGTATTACGTTATATGGGACGACGTTATAACGCATTACGTAATATGGGATGACGTTATAAAGTAATAGGTTATATGGTATGACGTTATACCGAATTACGTTATATGGTATGACGTTATACCGTATTACGTTATATGGGATGACGTTATAACGCATTACGTAATATGGGATTACGTTATAACGTAATAGGTTATATGGTAAAACGTTATAACGTATTACGTTGTATGGTATGACGTTATAACGTAAATAGGTTACATGGTATGACGTTATACCGTATTACGTTATATGGGATGACGTTATAACGCATTACGTAATATGGGATGACGTTATAACGTATCACGTAATATGGGATGACGTTTTAACGTAATAGGTTATATGGTATAACGTTATAACGTATTAGGTTATATGGTATGACGCTATAGCGTATTACGGTATATGGCATGACGTTATAACGTAATGCGTTATATGGTATGACGTTATAACGTCATAGGTTATACGGTATGACGTTATAACGTAATAGGTTATATGGCATGACGCTATAACGTAATACGTTATATGGTATGACGTTATAACGTAAATAGATTATATGGTATGACGTTATACCGTATTACGTTATATGGGATGACGTTATAACGCATTACGTAATATGGGATTACGTTATAACGGATTACGTTATGTGGGACGACGTTATAACTTATTGCGTTATATGGGATGACATTATAACGTAACACGTAATATGGGATAACGTTATGACGTAATAGGTTATATGGTATAACGTTATAACGTATTGCGTTATATGGGATGACGTTATAACGTATTACGTTATATGGGATGATGTTATAACGTAATAGGTTATGTGGTATAACGTTATAACGTATTACGTTATATGGTATGACGTCATAACGTAATAGGTTATATGGTATGACGTTATAACGTAATACCTTATATGGTATGACGTCATAACGTAAATAGGTTATATGGTTTGACGTTATACCGTATTACGTTATATGGGATGACGTTATAACGCATTACGTAATATGGGATGACGTTATAACGTATTACGTTATGTGGGACGACGTTATAACGTGTTGCGTTATATGGGATGACGTTATAACGTATTACGTTATATGGGAAGACGTTATAACGTATTGCGTTTAATGCTGTGACGTTATAACGTATTACGTTATATGGGATGACGTTATAACGTATCACGTAATATGGGATGACGTTATAACGTAATAGGTTATATGGTATAACGTTATAACGTATTAGGTTATATGGTATGACGCTATAACGTATTACGGTATATGGCATGACGTTATAACGTAATGCGTTATATGGTATGACGTTATAACGTCATAGGTTATACGGTATGACGTTATAACGTAATAGGTTATATGGCATGACGCTATAACGTAATACGTTATATGGTATGACGTTATAACGTAAATAGATTATATGGTATGACGTTATACCGTATTACGTTATATGGGATGACGTTATAACGCATTACGTAATATGGGATGACGTTATAACGTATTACGTTATGTGGGACGACGTTATAACGTAATAGGTTACATGGTATAACGTTATAACGTATTACGTTAAATGGTATGACGTTATAACGTCATAGGTTATACGGTATGACGATATAACGTAATACGTCATATGGTATGACGTTATAACGTATTACATAATATGGGACGACGTTACAACGCATTACGTTATATGGGATGACGTTATAACGTATTACGTTATATGGAATACCGTTATAACGTATTAGGTTATATGGTATGACGCTATAACGTATTAGGTTATATGGTATGACGCTATAACGTATTACGTTATATGGCATGACGTTATAACGTAATACGTTATATGGTATGACGTTAATACGTAAATAGGTTATATGGTATGACGTTATACCGAATTACGTTATATGGTATGACATTATAACGTAAATAGGTTATATGGTATGACGTTATACCGTATTACGTTATATGGGACGACGTTATAACGTATTGCGTTATATGGAATACCGTTATAACGTATTAGGTTATATGGTATGACGCTATAACGTATTACGTTATATGGCATGACGTTATAACGTAATACGTTATATGGTATGACGTTAATACGTAAATAGGTTATATGGTATGACGTTATACCGAATTACGTTATATGGTATGACATTATAACGTAAATAGGTTATATGGTATGACGTTATACCGTATTACGTTATACGGGACGACGTTATAACGTATTGCGTTATATGGTATGACGTTATAACGTATTACGTTATATGGGATGACGTTATAACGTCATAGGTTATACGGTATGACGTTATAACGTAATAGGTTATATGGCATGACGCTATAACGTAATACGTTATATGGTATGACGTTATAACGTAAATAGATTATATGGTATGACGTTATACCGTATTACGTTATATGGGATGACGTTATAACGTATCACGTAATATGGGATGACGTTATAACGTAATAGGTTATATGGTATAACGTTATAACGTATTAGGTTATATGGTATGACGCTATAACGTATTACGGTATATGGCATGACCTTATAACGTAATGCGTTATATGGTATGACGTTATAACGTCATAGGTTATACGGTATGACGTTATAACGTAATAGGTTATATGGCATGACGCTATAACGTAATACGTTGTATGGTATGACGTTATAACGTAAATAGATTATATGGTATGACGTTATACCGTATTACGTTATATGGGATGACGTTATAACGCATTACGTAATATGGGATGACGTTATAACGTATTACGTTATGTGGGACGACGTTATAACGTAATAGGTTACATGGTATAACGTTATAACGTATTACGTTAAATGGTATGACGTTATAACGTCATAGGTTATACGGTATGACGATATAACGTAATACGTCATATTGTATGACGTTATAACGTATTACATAATATGGGACGACGTTACAACGCATTACGTTATATGGGATGACGTTATAACGTATTTCGTTATATGGAATACCGTTATAACGTATTAGGTTATATGGTATGACGCTATAACGTATTACGTTATATGGCATGACGCTATAACGTAATACGTTATATGGTATGACGTTAATACGTAAATAGGTTATATGGTATGACGTTATACCGAATTACGTTATATGGTATGACATTATAACGTAAATAGGTTATATGGTATGACGTTATACCGTATTACGTTATATGGGACGACGTTATAACGTATTGCGTTATATGGAATACCGTTATAACGTATTAGGTTATATGGTATGACGCTATAACGTATTACGTTATATGGCATGACGTTATAACGTAATACGTTATATGGTATGACGTTAATACGTAAATAGGTTATATGGTATGACGTTATACCGAATTACGTTATATGGTATGACATTATAACGTAAATAGGTTATATGGTATGACGTTATACCGTATTACGTTATATGGGACGACGTTATAACGTATTGCGTTATATGGTATGACGTTATAACGTATTACGTTATATGGGATGACGTTATAACGTATTACGTAATATGGGATGACGTTATAACGTAATAGGTTATATGGTATAACGTTATAGCGTATTACGTTATATGGTATGACGTCATAACGTAATAGGTTATATGGTATGACGTTATAACGTAATACCTTATATGGTATGACGTTATAACGTAAATAGGTTATATGGTATGACGTTATACCGTATTACGTTATATGGGATGACGTTATAACGCATTACGTAGTATGGGATGACGTTATAACGTATTATGTTATGTGGGACGACGTTATAACGTATTGCGTAATATGGGATGACGTTATAACGTATTACGTTATATGGGATGATGTTATAACGTAATAGGTTATATGGTATAACGTTATAACGTATTACGTTATATGGTATGACGTCATAACGTAATAGGTTATATGGTATGAAGTTATAACGTAATACCTTATATGGTATGACGTTATAACGTAAATAGATTATATGGTATGACGTTATACCTTATTACGTTATATGGGATGACGTTATAACGCATTACGTAATATGGGATGACGTTATAACGTATTACGTTATGTGGGACGACGTTATAACGTATTGCGTTATATTCGATGACGTTATAACGTATTACGTTATATGGGATGACGTTATAACGTATTCCGTTATATGGGAAGACGTTATAACGTATTGCGTTATATGGTATGACCTTATAACGTATTACGTTATATGGGATGACGTTATAACGTATTACGTTATATGGGATGACGTTATAACGTAATAGGTTATATGGTATAACGTTATAACGTATTACGTTATATGGTATGACGTTATAACCTCATAGGTTATACGGTATGACGTTATAACGTAATACGTCATATGGTATGACGTTATAACGTATTACGTAATATGGGACGACGTTATAACGCATTACGTTATATGGGATGACGTTATAACGTATTACGTTATATGGAATACCGTTATAACGTATTAGGTTATATGGGATGACGCTATAACGTATTACGTTATATGGCATGCCGTTATAACGTAATACGTTATGTGGTATGACGTTATAACGTTAATAGGTTATATGGTATGACGTTATACCGAATTACGTTATATGGTATGACGTTATAACGTAAATAGGTTATATGGTATGACGTTATACCGTATTACGTTATATGGGATGACGTTATAACGCATTACGTAATATGGGATTACGATATAACGGATTACGTTATGTGGGACGACGTTATAACTTATTGCGTTATATTCGATGACGTTATAACGTATTACGTTATATGGGATGTCGTTATAACGTATTACGTTATATGGGAAGACGTTATAACGTATTACGTTATATGGGAAGACGTTATAACGTATTGCGTTATATGGTATGACGTTATAACGTATTACGTTATATGGCATGACGTTATAACGTAATACGTTATATGGTATGACGTTAATACGTAAATAGGTTATATGGTATGACGTTATACCGAATTACGTTATATGGTATGAAATTATAACGCAAATAGGTTATATGGTATGACGTTATACCGTATTACGTTATATGGGATGACGTTATAACGCATTACGTAGTATGGGATGACGTTATAACGTATTATGTTATGTGGGACGACGTTATAACGTATTGCGTAATATGGGATGACGTTATAACGTATTACGTTATATGGGATGATGTTATAACGTAATAGGTTATATGGTATAACGTTATAACGTATTACGTTATATGGTATGACGTCATAACGTAATAGGTTATATGGTATGAAGTTATAACGTAATACCTTATATGGTATGACGTTATAACGTAAATAGATTATAGGGTATGACGTTATACCTTATTACGTTATATGGGATGACGTTATAACGCATTACGTAATATGGGATGACGTTATAACGTATTACGTTATGTGGGACGACGTTATAACGTATTGCGTTATATTCGATGACGTTATAACGTATTACGTTATATGGGATGACGTTATAACGTATTACGTTATATGGGAAGACGTTATAACGTATTGCGTTATATGGTATGACCTTATAACGTATTACGTTATATGGGATGACGTTATAACGTATTACGTTATATGGGATGACGTTATAACGTAATAGGTTATATGGTATAACGTTATAACGTATTACGTTATATGGTATGACGTTATAACCTCATAGGTTATACGGTATGACGTTATAACGTAATACGTCATATGGTATGACGTTATAACGTATTACGTAATATGGGACGACGTTATAACGCATTACGTTATATGGGATGACGTTATAACGTATTACGTTATATGGAATACCGTTATAACGTATTAGGTTATATGGGATGACGCTATAACGTATTACGTTATATGGCATGACGTTATAACGTAATACGTTATGTGGTATGACGTTATAACGTTAATAGGTTATATGGTATGACGTTATACCGAATTACGTTATATGGTATGACGTTATAACGTAAATAGGTTATATGGTATGACGTTATACCGTATTACGCTATATGGGATGACGTTATAACGCATTACGTAATATGGGATTACGATATAACGGATTACGTTATGTGGGACGACGTTATAACTTATTGCGTTATATTCGATGACGTTATAACGTATTACGTTATATGGGATGTCGCTATAACGTATTACGTTATATGGGAAGACGTTATAACGTATTACGTTATATGGGAAGACGTTATAACGTATTGCGTTATATGGTATGACGTTATAACGTATTACGTTATATGGGATGACGTTATAACGCATTACGTAATATGGGATTACGTTATAACGGATTACGTTATGTGGGACGACGTTATAACTTATTGCGTTATATGGGATGCCGTTATAACGTATTACGTTATATGGGATGACGTTATAACGTATTACGTTATATGGGAAGACGTTATAACGTATTGCGTTATATGGTATGACGTTATAACGTATTACGTTATATGGGATGACATTATAACGTATTACGTAATATGGGATAACGTTATAACGTAATAGGTTATATGGTATAACGTTATAACGTATTACGTTTTATGGGATGACGTTATAACGTATTACGTTATATGGGATGACGTTATAACGTAATAGGTTATATGGCATAACGTTATAACGTATTACGTTATATGGTATGACGTTATAACGTCATAGGTTATACGGTATGACGTTATAACGTAACACGTCATATGGTATGACGTTATAACGTATTACGTAATATGGGACGACGTTATAACGCATTACGTTATATGGGATGACGTTATAACGTATTACGTTATATGGAATACCGTTATAACGTATTAGGTTATATGGTATGACGCTATAACGTATTACGTTATATGGCATGACGTTATAACGTAATACGTTATATGGTATAACGTTATAACGTATTACGTTATATGGCATGACGTCATAACCCAATAGGTTATATGGTATGACGTTATAACGTAATACCTTATATGGTATGACGTTATAACGTAAATAGGTTATATGGTATGACGTTATAACGTATTACGTTATATGGGATGACGTTATAACGCATTACGTAATATGGGAGGACGTTATAGCGTATTACGTTATGTGGGACGACGTTATAACGTATTGCGTTATATGGGATGACGTTATAACGTATTACGTTATATGGGATGATGTTATAACGTAATAGGTTATATGCTATAACGTTATAACGTATTACGTTATATGGTATGACGTCATAACGTAATAGGTTATATGGTATGACGTTATAACGTAATACCTTATATGGTATGACGTTATAACGTAAATAGGTTATATGGTATGACGTTATACCGTATTACGTTATATGGGATGACGTTATAACGCATTACGTAATATGGGATGACGTTATAACGTATTACGTTATGTGGGACGACGTTATAACGTGTTGCGTTATATGGGATGACGTTATAACGTATTACGTTATATGGGAAGACGTTATAACGTATTGCGTTTAATGCTGTGACGTTATAACGTATTACGTTATATGGGATGACGTTATAACGTAATAGGTTATATGGCATAACGTTATAACGTATTACGTTATATGGTATGACGTTATAACGTCATAGGTTATACGGTATGACGTTATAACGTAACACGTCATATGGTAAGACGTTATAACGTATTACGTAATATGGGACGACGTTATAACGCATTACGTTATATGGGATGACGTTATAACGTATTACGTTATATGGAATACCGTTATAACGTATTAGGTTATATGGTATGACGCTATAACGTATTACGTTATATGGCATGACGTTATAACGTAATACGTTATATGGTATGACGTTAATACGTAAATAGGTTATATGGTATGACGTTATACCGAATTACGTTTTATGGGATGACGTTATAACGCATTACGTTATATGGGATGACGTTATAACGTAATAGGCTATATGGTATAACGTTATAACGTATTACGTTATATGGTATGACGTCATAACCCAATAGGTTATATGGTATGACGTTATAACGTAATACCTTATATGGTATGACGTTATAACGTAAATAGGTTATATGGTATGACGTTATAACGTATTACGTTATATGGGATGACGTTATAACGCATTACGTAATATGGGATGACGTTATAGCGTATTACGTTATGTGGGACGACGTTATAACGTATTGCGTTATATGGGATGACGTTATAACGTATTACGTTATATGGGATGATGTTATAACGTAATAGGTTATATGGTATAACGTTATAACGTATTACGTTATATAGTATGACGTCATAACGTAATAGGTTATATGGTATGACGTTATAACGTAATACCTTATATGGTATGACGTTATAACGTAAATAGGTTATATGGTATGACGTCATAACGTAATAGGTTATATGGTATGACGTTATAACGTAATACCTTATATGGTATGACGTTATAACGTAAATAGGTTATATGGTATGACGTTATACCGTATTACGTTATATGGGATGACGTTATAACGCATTACGTAATATGGGATGACGTTATAACGTATTACGTTATGTGGGACGACGTTATAACGTGTTGCGTTATATGGGATGACGTTATAACGTATTACGTTATATGGGATGACATTATAACGTATTACGTAATATGGGATAACGTTATAACGTAATAGGTTATATGGTATAACGTTATAACGTATTACGTTTTATGGGATGACGTTATAACGTATTACGTTATATGGGATGACGTTATAACGTAATAGGTTATATGGCATAACGTTATAACGTATTACGTTATATGGTATGACGTTATAACGTCATAGGTTATACGGTATGACGTTATAACGTAACACGTCATATGGTATGACGTTATAACGTATTACGTAATATGGGACGACGTTATAACGCATTACGTTATATGGGATGACGTTATAACGTATTACGTTATATGGAATACCGTTATAACGTATTAGGTTATATGGTATGACGCTATAACGTATTACGTTATATGGCATGACGTTATAACGTAATACGTTATATGGTATGACGTTAATACGTAAATAGGTTATATGGTATGACGTTATACCGAATTACGTTTTATGGGATGACGTTATAACGCATTACGTTATATGGGATGACGTTATAACGTAATAGGCTATATGGTATAACGTTATAACGTATTACGTTATATGGCATGACGTCATAACCCAATAGGTTATATGGTATGACGTTATAACGTAATACCTTATATGGTATGACGTTATAACGTAAATAGGTTATATGGTATGACGTTATAACGTATTACGTTATATGGGATGACGTTATAACGCATTACGTAATATGGGAGGACGTTATAGCGTATTACGTTATGTGGGACGACGTTATAACGTATTGCGTTATATGGGATGACGTTATAACGTATTACGTTATATGGGATGATGTTATAACGTAATAGGTTATATGCTATAACGTTATAACGTATTACGTTATATGGTATGACGTCATAACGTAATAGGTTATATGGTATGACGTTATAACGTAATACCTTATATGGTATGACGTTATAACGTAAATAGGTTATATGGTATGACGTTATACCGTATTACGTTATATGGGATGACGTTATAACGCATTACGTAATATGGGATGACGTTATAACGTATTACGTTATGTGGGACGACGTTATAACGTGTTGCGTTATATGGGATGACGTTATAACGTATTACGTTATATGGGAAGACGTTATAACGTATTGCGTTTAATGCTGTGACGTTATAACGTATTACGTTATATGGGATGACGTTATAACGTAATAGGTTATATGGCATAACGTTATAACGTATTACGTTATATGGTATGACGTTATAACGTCATAGGTTATACGGTATGACGTTATAACGTAACACGTCATATGGTAAGACGTTATAACGTATTACGTAATATGGGACGACGTTATAACGCATTACGTTATATGGGATGACGTTATAACGTATTACGTTATATGGAATACCGTTATAACGTATTAGGTTATATGGTATGACGCTATAACGTATTACGTTATATGGCATGACGTTATAACGTAATACGTTATATGGTATGACGTTAATACGTAAATAGGTTATATGGTATGACGTTATACCGAATTACGTTTTATGGGATGACGTTATAACGCATTACGTTATATGGGATGACGTTATAACGTAATAGGCTATATGGTATAACGTTATAACGTATTACGTTATATGGTATGACGTCATAACCCAATAGGTTATATGGTATGACGTTATAACGTAATACCTTATATGGTATGACGTTATAACGTAAATAGGTTATATGGTATGACGTTATAACGTATTACGTTATATGGGATGACGTTATAACGCATTACGTAATATGGGATGACGTTATAGCGTATTACGTTATGTGGGACGACGTTATAACGTATTGCGTTATATGGGATGACGTTATAACGTATTACGTTATATGGGATGATGTTATAACGTAATAGGTTATATGGTATAACGTTATAACGTATTACGTTATATAGTATGACGTCATAACGTAATAGGTTATATGGTATGACGTTATAACGTAATACCTTATATGGTATGACGTTATAACGTAAATAGGTTATATGGTATGACGTTATACCGTATTACGTTATATGGGATGACGTTATAACGCATTACGTAATATGGGATGACGTTATAACGTATTACGTTATGTGGGACGACGTTATAACGTGTTGCGTTATATGGGATGACGTTATAACGTATTACGTTATATGGGAAGACGTTATAACGTATTGCGTTTAATGCTGTGACGTTATAACGTATTACGTTATATGGGATGACGTTATAACGTATTACGTAATATGGGATGACGTTATAACGTAATAGGTTATATGGTATAACGTTATAAAGTATTAGGTTATATGGTATGACGCTATAACCTATTACGGTATATGGCATGACGTTATAACGTAATGCGTTATATGGTATGACGTTATAACGTCATAGGTTATGCGGTATGACGTTATAACGTAATAGGTTATATGGCATGACGCTATAACGTATTACATAATATGGGACGACGTTACAACGCATTACGTTATATGGAATACCGTTATAACGTATTAGGTTATATGGTATGACGCTATAACGTATTACGTTATGTGGGACGACGTTATGACGTAATAGGTTATATAGGTATAACGTTATAACGTATTACGTTAAATGGTATGACGTTACAACGTCATAGGTTATACGGTATGACAATATAACGTAATACGTCATATGGTATGACGTTATAACGTATTACATAATATGGGACGACGTTACAACACATTACGTTATATGGGATGACGTTATAACGTATTAGGTTATATGGTATGACGCTATAACGTATTACGTTATGTGGGACGACGTTATGACGTAATAGGTTATATAGGTATAACGTTATAACGTATTACGTTAAATGGTATGACGTTACAACGTCATAGGTTATACGGTATGACAATATAACGTAATACGTCATATGGTATGACGTTATAACGTATTACATAATATGGGACGACGTTACAACGCATTACGTTATATGGGATGACGTTATAACGTATTACGTTATATGGAATACCGTTATAACGTATTAGGTTATATGGTATGACGCTATAACGTATTACGTTATATGGCATGACGTTATAACGTAATACGTTATATGGTATGACGTTAATACGTAAATAGGTTATATGGTATGACGTTATACCGAATTACGTTATATGGTATGACATTATAACGTAAATAGGTTATATGGTATGACGTTATACCGTATTACGTTATATGGTATGACGTTATAACGTAAATAGGTTATATGGTATGACGTTATACCGTATTACTTTATATGGGATGACGTTATAACGCATTACGTAATATGGGATTACGTTATAACGGATTACGTTATGTGGGACGACGTTATAACTTATTGCGTTATATGGGATGACGTTATAACGTATTACGTTATATGGGATGACGTTATAACGTATTACGTTATATGGGAAGACGTTATAACGTGTTGCGTTATATGGTATGACGTTATAACGTATTACGTTATATGGGATGACATTATAACGTAACACGTAATATGGGATAACGTTATAACGTAATAGGTTATATGGTATAACGTTATAACGTATTACGTTGTATGGTATGACGTTATAACGTAATAGGTTATATGGTATGACGTTATAACGTAATACGTTATATGGTATGACGTTATAACGGAATACGTTATATGGTATGACGTTATAACGTAAATAGGTTATATGGTATGACGTTATACCGTAATACCTTATATGGTATGACGTTATAACGTAAATAGGTTATATGGTATGACGTTATACCGTATTACGTTATATGGGATGACGTTATAACGCATTACGTAATATGGGATGACGTTATAGCGTATTACGTTATGTGGGACGACGTTATAACGTATTGCGTTATATGGGATGACGTTATAACGTATTACGTTATATGGGATGATGTTATAACGTAATAGGTTATGTGGTATAACGTTATAACATATTACGTTATATGGTATGATGTTATAACGTAATACCTTATATGGTATGACGTTATAACGTAAATAGGTTATATGGTATGACGTTATACCGTATTACGTTATATGGGATGACGTTATAACGCATTACGTAATATGGGATGACGTTATAACGTATTACGTTATGTGGGACGACGTTATAACGTGTTGCGTTATATGGGATGACGTTATAACGTATTACGTTATATGGGAAGACGTTATAACGTATTGCGTTTAATGCTGTGACGTTAGAACGTATTACGTTATATGGGATGACGTTATAACGTATCACGTAATATGGGATGACGTTATAACGTAATAGGTTATATGGTATAACGTTATAACGTATTAGGTTATATGGTATGACGCTATAACGTATTACGGTATATGGCATGACGTTATATCGTAATGCGTTATATGGTATGACGTTATAACGTCATAGGTTATACGGTATGACGTTATAACGTAATAGGTTATATGGCATGACGCTATAACGTAATACGTTATATGGTATGACGTTATAACGTAAATAGATTATATGGTATGACGTTATACCGTATTACGTTATATGGGATGACGTTATAACGCATTACGTAATATGGGATGACGTTATAACGTATTACGTTATGTGGGACGACGTTATAACGTAATAGGTTATATGGTATAACGTTATAACGTATTACGTTAAATGGTATGACGTTATAACGTCATAGGTTATACGGTATGACGATATAACGTAATACGTCATATGGTATGACGTTATAACATATTACATAATATGGGACGACGTTACAACGCATTACGTTATATGGGATGACGTTACAACGTATTACGTTATATGGGATGACATTATAACGTAACACGTAATATGGGATAACGTTATAACGTAATAGGTTATATGGTATAACGTTATAACGTATTACGTTGTATGGTATGACGTTATAACGTAATAGGTTATATGGTATGACGTTATAACGTACTACGTTATATGGTATGACGTTATAACGGAATACGTTATATGGTATGACGTTATAACGTAAATAGGTTATATGGTATGACGTTATACCGTAATACCCTATATGGTATGACGTTATAACGTAAATAGGTTATATGGTATGACGTTATACCGTATTACGTTATATGGGATGACGTTATAACGCATTACGTAATATGGGATGACGTTATAACGTATTACGTTATGTGGGACGACGTTATAACGTGTTGCGTTATATGGGATGACGTTATAACGTATTACGTTATATGGGAAGACGTTATAACGTATTGCGTTTAATGCTGTGACGTTATAACGTATTACGTTATATGGGATGACGTTATAACGTAATAGGTTATATGGCATAACGTTATAACGTATTACGTTATATGGTATGACGTTATAACGTCATAGGTTATACGGTATGACGTTATAACGTAACACGTCATATGGTAAGACGTTATAACGTATTACGTAATATGGGACGACGTTATAACGCATTACGTTATATGGGATGACGTTATAACGTATTACGTTATATGGAATACCGTTATAACGTATTAGGTTATATGGTATGACGCTATAACGTATTACGTTATATGGCATGACGTTATAACGTAATACGTTATATGGTATGACGTTAATACGTAAATAGGTTATATGGTATGACGTTATACCGAATTACGTTTTATGGGATGACGTTATAACGCATTACGTTATATGGGATGACGTTATAACGTAATAGGCTATATGGTATAACGTTATAACGTATTACGTTATATGGTATGACGTCATAACCCAATAGGTTATATGGTATGACGTTATAACGTAATACCTTATATGGTATGACGTTATAACGTAAATAGGTTATATGGTATGACGTTATAACGTATTACGTTATATGGGATGACGTTATAACGCATTACGTAATATGGGATGACGTTATAGCGTATTACGTTATGTGGGACGACGTTATAACGTATTGCGTTATATGGGATGACGTTATAACGTATTACGTTATATGGGATGATGTTATAACGTAATAGGTTATATGGTATAACGTTATAACGTATTACGTTATATAGTATGACGTCATAACGTAATAGGTTATATGGTATGACGTTATAACGTAATACCTTATATGGTATGACGTTATAACGTAAATAGGTTATATGGTATGACGTTATACCGTATTACGTTATATGGGATGACGTTATAACGCATTACGTAATATGGGATGACGTTATAACGTATTACGTTATGTGGGACGACGTTATAACGTGTTGCGTTATATGGGATGACGTTATAACGTATTACGTTATATGGGAAGACGTTATAACGTATTGCGTTTAATGCTGTGACGTTATAACGTATTACGTTATATGGGATGACGTTATAACGTATTACGTAATATGGGATGACGTTATAACGTAATAGGTTATATGGTATAACGTTATAAAGTATTAGGTTATATGGTATGACGCTATAACCTATTACGGTATATGGCATGACGTTATAACGTAATGCGTTATATGGTATGACGTTATAACGTCATAGGTTATGCGGTATGACGTTATAACGTAATAGGTTATATGGCATGACGCTATAACGTATTACATAATATGGGACGACGTTACAACGCATTACGTTATATGGAATACCGTTATAACGTATTAGGTTATATGGTATGACGCTATAACGTATTACGTTATGTGGGACGACGTTATGACGTAATAGGTTATATAGGTATAACGTTATAACGTATTACGTTAAATGGTATGACGTTACAACGTCATAGGTTATACGGTATGACAATATAACGTAATACGTCATATGGTATGACGTTATAACGTATTACATAATATGGGACGACGTTACAACACATTACGTTATATGGGATGACGTTATAACGTATTAGGTTATATGGTATGACGCTATAACGTATTACGTTATGTGGGACGACGTTATGACGTAATAGGTTATATAGGTATAACGTTATAACGTATTACGTTAAATGGTATGACGTTACAACGTCATAGGTTATACGGTATGACAATATAACGTAATACGTCATATGGTATGACGTTATAACGTATTACATAATATGGGACGACGTTACAACGCATTACGTTATATGGGATGACGTTATAACGTATTACGTTATATGGAATACCGTTATAACGTATTAGGTTATATGGTATGACGCTATAACGTATTACGTTATATGGCATGACGTTATAACGTAATACGTTATATGGTATGACGTTAATACGTAAATAGGTTATATGGTATGACGTTATACCGAATTACGTTATATGGTATGACATTATAACGTAAATAGGTTATATGGTATGACGTTATACCGTATTACGTTATATGGGACGACGTTATAACGCATTACGTAATATGGGATGACGTTATAACGTAATAGGTTATATGGTATGACGTTATACCGTATTACGTTATATGGGATGACGTTATAACGTATTACGTAATATGGGGTGACGTTATAACATATTACGTTATATGGGCTGACGTTATAACGGATTACGTTATGTGGGACGACGTTATAACTTATTGCGTTATATGGGATGACGTTATAACGTATTACGTTATATGGGATGACGTTATAACGTATTACGTTATGTGGCATGACGTTATAACGTTAATAGGTTATATGGTATGACGTTATACCGAATTACGTTATATGGTATGACGTTATAACGTAAATAGGTTATATGGTATGACGTTATACAGTATTACTTTATATGGGATGACGTTATAACGCATTACGTAATATGGGATGACGTTATAACGTATTACGTTATGTGGCATGACGTTATAACGTTAATAGGTTATATGGTATGACGTTATACCGAATTACGTTATATGGTATGACGTTATAACGTAAATAGGTTATATGGTATGACGTTATACAGTATTACTTTATATGGGATGACGTTATAACGCATTACGTAATATGGGATTACGTTATAACGGATTACGTTATGTGGGACGACGTTATAACTTATTGCGTTATATGGGATGACGTTATAACGTATTACGTTATATGGGATGACGTTATAACGTATTACGTTATATGGGAAGACGTTATAACGTGTTGCGTTATATGGGATGACGTTATAACGTATTACGTAATATGGGGTGACGTTATAACATATTACGTTATATGGGCTGACGTTATAACGGATTACGTTATATGGGATGACGTTATAACGTATTACGTTATATGGTATAACGTTATAACGTATTACGTTGTATGGTATGACGTTATAACGTAATAGGTTATATGGTATGACGTTATAACGTAATACGTTATATGGTATGACGTTATAACGGAATACGTTATATGGTATGACGTTATAACGTAAATAGGTTATATGGTATGACGTTATACCGTAATACCTTATATGGTATGACGTTATAACGTAAATAGGTTATATGGTATGACGTTATACCGTATTACGTTATATGGGATGACGTTATAACGCATTACGTAATATGGGATGACGTTATAGCGTATTACGTTATGTGGGACGACGTTATAACGTATTGCGTTATATGGGATGACGTTATAACGTATTACGTTATATGGGATGATGTTATAACGTAATAGGTTATGTGGTATAACGTTATAACATATTACGTTATATGGTATGATGTTATAACGTAATACCTTATATGGTATGACGTTATAACGTAAATAGGTTATATGGTATGACGTTATACCGTATTACGTTATATGGGATGACGTTATAACGCATTACGTAATATGGGATGACGTTATAACGTATTACGTTATGTGGGACGACGTTATAACGTGTTGCGTTATATGGGATGACGTTATAACGTATTACGTTATATGGGAAGACGTTATAACGTATTGCGTTTAATGCTGTGACGTTAGAACGTATTACGTTATATGGGATGACGTTATAACGTATCACGTAATATGGGATGACGTTATAACGTAATAGGTTATATGGTATAACGTTATAACGTATTAGGTTATATGGTATGACGCTATAACGTATTACGGTATATGGCATGACGTTATATCGTAATGCGTTATATGGTATGACGTTATAACGTCATAGGTTATACGGTATGACGTTATAACGTAATAGGTTATATGGCATGACGCTATAACGTAATACGTTATATGGTATGACGTTATAACGTAAATAGATTATATGGTATGACGTTATACCGTATTACGTTATATGGGATGACGTTATAACGCATTACGTAATATGGGATGACGTTATAACGTATTACGTTATGTGGGACGACGTTATAACGTAATAGGTTATATGGTATAACGTTATAACGTATTACGTTAAATGGTATGACGTTATAACGTCATAGGTTATACGGTATGACGATATAACGTAATACGTCATATGGTATGACGTTATAACATATTACATAATATGGGACGACGTTACAACGCATTACGTTATATGGGATGACGTTACAACGTATTACGTTATATGGGATGACATTATAACGTAACACGTAATATGGGATAACGTTATAACGTAATAGGTTATATGGTATAACGTTATAACGTATTACGTTGTATGGTATGACGTTATAACGTAATAGGTTATATGGTATGACGTTATAACGTACTACGTTATATGGTATGACGTTATAACGGAATACGTTATATGGTATGACGTTATAACGTAAATAGGTTATATGGTATGACGTTATACCGTAATACCCTATATGGTATGACGTTATAACGTAAATAGGTTATATGGTATGACGTTATACCGTATTACGTTATATGGGATGACGTTATAACGCATTACGTAATATGGGATGACTTTATAACGTAATAGGTTATATGGTATAACGTTATAACGTATTACGTTGTATGGTATGACGTTATAACGTAATAGCTTATATGGTATGACGTTATAACGTACTACGTTATATGGTATGACGTTATAACGGAATACGTTGTATGGTATGACGTTATAACGTAAATAGGTTATATGGTATGACGTTATACCGTAATACCTTATATGGTATGACGTTATAACGTAAATAGGTTATATGGTATGACGTTATACCGTATTACGTTATATGGGATGACGTTATAACGCATTACGTAATATGGGATGACGTTATAGCGTATTACGTTATGTGGGACGACGTTATAACGTATTGCGTTATATGGGATGACGTTATAACGTATTACGTTATATGGGATGATGTTATAACGTAATAGGTTATGTGGTATAACGTTATAACGTATTACGTTATATGATGTGACGTCATAACGTAATAGGTTATATGGTATGACGTTATAACGTAATACCTTATATGGTATGACGTTATAACGTAAATAGGTTATATGGTATGACGTTATACCGTATTACGTTATATGGGATGACGTTATAACGCATTACGTAATATGGGACGACGTTATAACGTATTACGTTATGTGGGACGACGTTATAACGTGTTGCGTTATATGGGATGACGTTATAACGTATCACGTAATATGGGATGACGTTATAACGTAATAGGTTATATGGTATAACGTTATAACGTATTAGGTTATATGGTATGACGCTATAACGTATTACGGTATATGGCATGACGTTATAACGTAATGAGTTATATGGTATGACGTTATAACGTCATAGGTTATACGGTATGACGTTATAACGTAATAGGTTATATGGCATGACGCTATAACGTAATACGTTATATGGTATGACGTTATAACGTAAATAGATTATATGGTATGACGTTATACCGTATTACGTTATATGGGATGACGTTATAACGCATTACGTAATATGGGATGACGTTATAACGTATTACGTTATGTGGGACGACGTTATAACGTAATAGGTTATATGGTATAACGTTATAACGTATTACGTTAAATGGTATGACGTTATAACGTCATAGGTTATACGGTATGACGATATAACGTAATACGTCATATGGTATGACGTTATAACATATTACATAATATGGGACGACGTTACAACGCATTACGTTATATGGGATGACGTTATAACGTATTACGTTATATGGAATACCGTTATAACGTATTAGGTTATATGGTATGACGCTATAACGTATTACGTTATATGGCATGACGTTATAACGTAATACGTTATATGGTATGACGTTAATACGTAAATAGGTTATATGGTATGACGTTATACCGAATTACGTTATATGGTACGACATTATAACGTAAATAGGTTATATGGTATGACGTTATACCGTATTACGTTATATGGGACGACGTTATAACGTATTGCGTTATATGGTATGACGTTATAACGTATTACGTTATATGGGATGACGTTATAACGTATTACGTAATATGGGATGACGTTATAACGTATTACGTTATGTGGGACGACGTTATAACGTCATAGGTTATACGGTATGACGTCATAACGTAATAGGTTATATGGTATGACGTTATAACGTAATACCTTAAATGGTATGACGTTATAACGTAAATAGGTTATATGGTATGACGTTATACCGTATTACGTTATATGGGACGACGTTATAACGTATTGCGTTATATGGTATGACGTTATAACGTATTACGTTATATGGTATGACGCTATAACCTATTACGGTATATGGCATGACGTTATAACGTAATGCGTTATATGGTATGACGTTATAACGTCATAGGTTATACGGTATGACGTCATAACGTAATAGGTTATATGGTATGACGTTATAACGTAAATAGGTTATATGGTATGACGTTATACCGTAATACCTTATATGGTATGACGTTATAACGTAAATAGGTTATATGGTATGACGTTATACCGTATTACGTTATATGGGATGACGTTATAACGCATTACGTAATATGGGATGACGTTATAACGTAATAGGTTATATGGTATAACGTTATAACGTATTAGGTTATATGGTATGACGCTATAACGTATTACGGTATATGGCATGACGTTATAACGTAATGCGTTATATGGTATGACGTTATAACGTCATAGGTTATACGGTATGACGTTATAACGTAATAGGTTATATGGCATGACGCTATAACGTAATACGTTATATGGTATGACGTTATAACGTAAATAGATTATATGGTATGACGTTATACCGTATTACGTTATATGGGATGACGTTATAACGCATTACGTAATATGGGATGACGTTATAACGTATTACGTTATGTGGGACGACGTTATAACGTAATAGGTTATATGGTATAACGTTATAACGTATTACGTTAAATGGTATGACGTTATAACGTCATAGGTTATACGGTATGACGATATAACGTAATACGTCATATGGTATGACGTTATAACATATTACATAATATGGGACGACGTTACAACGCATTACGTTATATGGGATGACGTTATAACGTATTACGTTATATGGAATACCGTTATAACGTATTAGGTTATATGGTATGACGCTATAACGTATTACGTTATATGGCATGACGTTATAACGTAATACGTTATATGGTATGACGTTAATACGTAAATAGGTTATATGGTATGACGTTATACCGAATTACGTTATATGGTACGACATTATAACGTAAATAGGTTATATGGTATGACGTTATACCGTATTACGTTATATGGGACGACGTTATAACGTATTGCGTTATATGGTATGACGTTATAACGTATTACGTTATATGGGATGACGTTATAACGTATTACGTAATATGGGATGACGTTATAACGTATTACGTTATGTGGGACGACGTTATAACGTCATAGGTTATACGGTATGACGTCATAACGTAATAGGTTATATGGTATGACGTTATAACGTAATACCTTAAATGGTATGACGTTATAACGTAAATAGGTTATATGGTATGACGTTATACCGTATTACGTTATATGGGACGACGTTATAACGTATTGCGTTATATGGTATGACGTTATAACGTATTACGTTATATGGTATGACGCTATAACCTATTACGGTATATGGCATGACGTTATAACGTAATGCGTTATATGGTATGACGTTATAACGTCATAGGTTATACGGTATGACGTCATAACGTAATAGGTTATATGGTATGACGTTATAACGTAATACCTTATATGGTATGACGTTATAACGTAAATAGGTTATATGGTATGACGTTATACCGAATTACGTTATATGGTACGACATTATAACGTAAATAGGTTATATGGTATGACGTTATACCGTATTACGTTATATGGGACGACGTTATAACGTATTGCGTTATATGGGATGACGTTATAACGTATTACGTTATATGGGATGATGTTATAACGTAATAGGTTATATGGTATAACGTTATAACGTATTACGTTATATGGTATGACGTCATAACGTAATAGGTTATATGGTATGACGTTATAACGTAATACCTTACATGGTATGACGTTAATACGTAAATAGGTTATATGGTATGACGTTATACCGAATTACGTTATATGGGATGACGTTATAACGCATTACGTAATATGGGATGACGTTATAACGTATTACGTTATGTGGGACGACGTTATAACGTATTGCGTTATATTCGATGACGTTATAACGTATTATGTTATATGGGATGACGTTATAACGTATTACGTTATATGGGAAGACGTTATAACGTATTGCGTTATATGGTATGACGTTATAACGTAATAGGTTATATGGTATAACGTTATAACGTATTACGTTATATGGGATGACGTTGTAACGTATTACGTTATATGGGATGACGTTATAACGTAATAGGTTATATGGTATAACGTTATAACTTATTACGTTATATGGTATGACGTTATAACCTCATAGGTCATACGGTATGACGTTATAACGTAATACGTCATATGGTATGACGTTATAACGTATTACGTAATATGGGACGACGTTATAACGCATTACGTTATATGGGATGACGTTATAACGTAATGCGTTATATGGTATGACGTTATAACGTCATAGGTTATACGGTATGACGTTATAACGTAATAGGTTATATGGCATGACGCTATAACGTAATACGTTATATGGTATGACGTTATAACGTAAATAGATTATATGGTATGACGTTATACCGTATTACGTTATATGGGATGACGTTATAACGCATTACGTAATATGGGATGACGTTATAACGTATTACGTTATGTGGGACGACGTTATAACGTAATAGGTTATATGGTATAACGTTATAACGTATTACGTTAAATGGTATGACGTTATAACGTCATAGGTTATACGGTATGACGATATAACGTAATACGTCATATGGTATGACGTTATAACATATTACATAATATGGGACGACGTTACAACGCATTACGTTATATGGGATGACGTTATAACGTATTACGTTATATGGAATACCGTTATAACGTATTAGGTTATATGGTATGACGCTATAACGTATTACGTTATATGGCATGACGTTATAACGTAATACGTTATATGGTATGACGTTAATACGTAAATAGGTTATATGGTATGACGTTATACCGAATTACGTTATATGGTACGACATTATAACGTAAATAGGTTATATGGTATGACGTTATACCGTATTACGTTATATGGGACGACGTTATAACGTATTGCGTTATATGGTATGACGTTATAACGTATTACGTTATATGGGATGACGTTATAACGTATTACGTAATATGGGATGACGTTATAACGTATTACGTTATATGGTATGACGTTATAACGTCATAGGTTATACGGTATGACGTCATAACGTAATAGGTTATATGGTATGACGTTATAACGTAAATAGGTTATATGGTATGACGTTATACCGTAATACCTTATATGGTATGACGTTATAACGTAAATAGGTTATATGGTATGACGTTATACCGTATTACGTTATATGGGATGACGTTATAACGCATTACGTAATATGGGATGACGTTATAACGTATTACGTTATGTGGGACGACGTTATAACGTGTTGCGTTATATGGGATGACGTTATAACGTATTACGTTATATGGGAAGACGTTATAACGTATTGCGTTTAATGCTGTGACGTTAGAACGTATTACGTTATATGGGATGACGTTATAACGTATCACGTAATATGGGATGACGTTATAACGTAATAGGTTATATGGTATAACGTTATAACGTATTAGGTTATATGGTATGACGCTATAACGTATTACGGTATATGGCATGACGTTATATCGTAATGCGTTATATGGTATGACGTTATAACGTCATAGGTTATACGGTATGACGTTATAACGTAATAGGTTATATGGCATGACGCTATAACGTAATACGTTATATGGTATGACGTTATAACGTAAATAGATTATATGGTATGACGTTATACCGTATTACGTTATATGGGATGACGTTATAACGCATTACGTAATATGGGATGACGTTATAACGTATTACGTTATGTGGGACGACGTTATAACGTAATAGGTTATATGGTATAACGTTATAACGTATTACGTTGTATGGTATGACGTTATAACGTAATAGGTTATATGGTATGACGTTATAACGTACTACGTTATATGGTATGACGTTATAACGGAATACGTTATATGGTATGACGTTATAACGTAAATAGGTTATATGGTATGACGTTATAACGTACTACGTTATATGGTATGACGTTATAACGGAATACGTTATATGGTATGACGTTATAACGGAATACGTTATATGGTATGACGTTATAACGTAAATAGGTTATATGGTATGACGTTATATCGTAATACCTTATATGGTATGACGTTATAACGTAAATAGGTTATATGGTATGACGTTATACCGTATTACGTTATATGGGATGACGTTATAACGCATTACGTAATATGGGATGACGTTATAGCGTATTACGTTATGTGGGACGACGTTATAACGTATTGCGTTATATGGGATGACGTTATAACGTATTACGTTATATGGGATGATGTTATAACGTAATAGGTTATGTGGTATAACGTTATAACGTATTACGTTATATGATGTGACGTCATAACGTAATAGGTTATATGGTATGACGTTATAACGTAATACCTTATATGGTATGACGTTATAACGTAAATAGGTTATATGGAATGACGTTATACCGTATTACGTTATATGGGATGACGTTATAACGCATTACGTAATATGGGATGACGTTATAACGTAATAGGTTATATGGTATAACGTTATAACGTATTACGTTGTATGGTATGACGTTATAACGTAATAGGTTATATGGTATGACGTTATAACGTACTACGTTATATGGTATGACGTTATAACGGAATACGTTATATGGTATGACGTTATAACGTAAATAGGTTATATGGTATGACGTTATATCGTAATACCTTATATGGTATGACGTTATAACGTAAATAGGTTATATGGTATGACGTTATACCGTATTACGTTATATGGGATGACGTTATAACGCATTACGTAATATGGGATGACGTTATAGCGTATTACGTTATGTGGGACGACGTTATAACGTATTGCGTTATATGGGATGACGTTATAACGTATTACGTTATATGGGATGATGTTATAACGTAATAGGTTATGTGGTATAACGTTATAACGTATTACGTTATATGATGTGACGTCATAACGTAATAGGTTATATGGTATGACGTTATAACGTAATACCTTATATGGTATGACGTTATAACGTAAATAGGTTATATGGTATGACGTTATACCGTATTACGTTATATGGGATGACGTTATAACGCATTACGTAATATGGGATGACGTTATAACGTATTACGTTATGTGGGACGACGTTATAACGTGTTGCGTTATATGGGATGACGTTATAACGTATTACGTTATATGGGAAGACGTTATAACGTATTGCGTTTAATGCTGTGACGTTATAACGTATTACGTTATATGGGATGACGTTATAACGTATCACGTAATATGGGATGACGTTATAACGTAATAGGTTATATGGTATAACGTTATAACGTATTAGGTTATATGGTATGACGCTATAACGTATTACGGTATATGGCATGACGTTATAACGTAATGCGTTATATGGTATGACGTTATAACGTCATAGGTTATACGGTATGACGTTATAACGTAATAGGTTATATGGCATGACGCTATAACGTAATACGTTATATGGTATGACGTTATAACGTAAATAGATTATATGGTATGACGTTATACCGTATTACGTTATATGGGATGACGTTATAACGCATTACGTAATATGGGATGACGTTATAACGTATTACGTTATGTGGGACGACGTTATAACGTAATAGGTTATATGGTATAACGTTATAACGTATTACGTTAAATGGTATGACGTTATAACGTCATAGGTTATACGGTATGACGATATAACGTAATACGTCATATGGTATGACGTTATAACATATTACATAATATGGGACGACGTTACAACGCATTACGTTATATGGGATGACGTTATAACGTATTACGTTATATGGAATACCGTTATAACGTATTAGGTTATATGGTATGACGCTATAACGTATTACGTTATATGGCATGACGTTATAACGTAATACGTTATATGGTATGACGTTAATACGTAAATAGGTTATATGGTATGACGTTATACCGAATTACGTTATATGGGACGACGTTATAACGTATTGCGTTATATGGTATGACGTTATAACGTATTACGTTATATGGGATGACGTTATAACGTATTACGTAATATGGGATGACGTTATAACGTATTACGTTATGTGGGACGACGTTATAACGTTATAGGTTATACGGTATGACGTCATAACGTAATAGGTTATATGGTATGACGTTATAACGTAATACCTTAAATGGTATGACGTTATAACGTAAATAGGTTATATGGTATGACGTTATACCGTATTACGTTATATGGGACGACGTTATAACGTATTGCGTTATATGGTATGACGTTATAACGTATTACGTTATATGGTATGACGCTATAACCTATTACGGTATATGGCATGACGTTATAACGTAATGCGTTATATGGTATGACGTTATAACGTCATAGGTTATACGGTATGACGTCATAACGTAATAGGTTATATGGTATGACGTTATAACGTAATACCTTATATGGTATGACGTTATAACGTAAATAGGTTATATGGTATGACGTTATACCGTATTACGTTATATGGGATGACGTTATAACGCATTACGTAGTATGGGATGACGTTATAACGTATTATGTTATGTGGGACGACGTTATAACGTATTGCTTTATATGGGATGACGTTATAACGTATTACGTTATATGGGATGATGTTATAACGTAATAGGTTATATGGTATAACGTTATAACGTATTACGTTATATGGTATGACGTCATAACGTAATAGGTTATATGGTATGACGTTATAACGTAATACCTTACATGGTATGACGTTAATACGTAAATAGGTTATATGGTATGACGTTATACCGAATTACGTTATATGGGATGACGTTATAACGCATTACGTAATATGGGATGACGTTATAACGTATTACGTTATGTGGGACGACGTTATAACGTATTGCGTTATATTCGATGACGTTATAACGTATTATGTTATATGGGATGACGTTATAACGTATTACGTTATATGGGAAGACGTTATAACGTATTGCGTTATATGGTATGACGTTATAACGTAATAGGTTATATGGTATAACGTTATAACGTATTACGTTATATGGGATGACGTTGTAACGTATTACGTTATATGGGATGACGTTATAACGTAATAGGTTATATGGTATAACGTTATAACTTATTACGTTATATGGTATGACGTTATTACCTCATAGGTCATACGGTATGACGTTATAACGTAATACGTCATATGGTATGACGTTATAACGTATTACGTAATATGGGACGACGTTATAACGCATTACGTTATATGGGATGACGTTATAACGTATTACGTTATATGGAATACCGTTATAACGTATTAGGTTATATGGGATGACGCTATAACGTATTACGTTATATGGCATGACGTTATAACGTAATACGTTATGTGGTATGACGTTATAACGTTAATAGTTTATATGGTATGACGTTATACCGAATTACGTTATATGGTATGACGTTATAACGTAAATAGGTTATATGGTATGACGTTATACCGTATTACGTTATATGGGATGACGTTATAACGCATTACGTAATATGGGATTACGTTATAACGGATTACGTTATGTGGGACGACGTTATAACTTATTGCGTTATATTCGATGACGTTATAACGTATTACGTTATATGGGATGACGTTATAACGTATTACGTTATATGGGAAGACGTTATAACGTATTGCGTTATATGGTATGACGTTATAACGTATTACGTTATATGGGATGACGTTATAACGTATTGCGTTATATGGGACGACATTATAACGTATTACGTTATGTCGGACGACGTTATAACGTGTTGCGTTATATGGGATGACGTTATAACGTATTACGTTATATGGGAAGACGTTATAACGTATTGCGTTTAATGCTATGACGTTATAACGTATTACGTTATATGGGATGACGTTATAACGTATTACGTAATATGGGATGACGTTATAACGTAATAGGTTATATGGTATAACGTTATAACGTATTAGGTTATATGGTATGACGCTATAACGTATTACGATATATGGCATGACGTTATAACGTAATGCGTTATATGGTATGACGTTATAACGTATTACGTTATATGGTATGACGTCATAACGTAATAGGTTATATGGTATGACGTTATAACGTAATACCTTATATGGTATGACGTTATAACGTAAATAGTTTATATGGTATGACGTTATATCGTATTACGTTATATGGGACGACGTTATAACGTATTGCGTTATATGGGATGACGTTATAACGTATTACGTTATATGGGATGATGTTATAACGTAATAGGTTATGTGGTATAACGTTATAACGTATTACGCTATATGGTGTGACGTCATAACGTAATAGGTTATATGGTATGACGTTATAACGTAATACCTTATATGGTATGACGTTATAACGTAAATAGGTTATATGGTATGACGTTATACCGTATTACGTTATATGGGATGACGTTATAACGCATTACGTAATATGGGATGACGTTATAACGTATTACGTTATGTGGGACGACGTTATAACGTATTGCGTTATATTCGATGACGTTATAACGTATTATGTTATATGGGATGACGTTATAACGTATTACGTTATATGGGAAGACGTTATAACGTATTGCGTTATATGGGATGACGTTATAACGTATTACGTTATATGGTATAACGTTATAACTTATTACGTTATATGGTATGACGTTATAACCTCATAGGTCATACGGTATGACGTTATAACGTATTACGTTATATGGGAAGACGTTATAACGTATTGCGTTATATGGTATGACGTTATAACGTAATAGGTTATATGGTATAACGTTATAACGTATTACGTTATATGGGATGACGTTATAACGTATTACGTTATATGGGATGACGTTATAACGTAATAGGTTATATGGTATAACGTTATAACTTATTACGTTATATGGTATGACGTTATAACCTCATAGGTCATACGGTATGACGTTATAACGTAATACGTCATATGGTATGACGTTATAACGTATTACGTAATATGGGACGACGTTATAACGCATTACGTTATATGGGATGACGTTATAACGTATTACGTTATATGGAATACCGTTATAACGTATTAGGTTATATGGGATGACGCTATAACGTATTACGTTATATGGCATGACGTTATAACGTAATACGTTATGTGGTATGACGTTATAACGTTAATAGTTTATATGGTATGACGTTATACCGAATTACGTTATATGGTATGACGTTATAACGTAAATAGGTTATATGGTATGACGTTATACCGTATTACGTTATATGGGATGACGTTATAACGCATTACGTAATATGGGATTACGTTATAACGGATTACGTTATGTGGGACGACGTTATAACTTATTGCGTTATATTCGATGACGTTATAACGTATTACGTTATATGGGATGACGTTATAACGTATTACGTTATATGGGAAGACGTTATAACGTATTGCGTTATATGGTATGACGTTATAACGTATTACGTTATATGGGATGACGTTATAACGTATTGCGTTATATGGGACGACATTATAACGTATTACGTTATGTCGGACGACGTTATAACGTGTTGCGTTATATGGGATGACGTTATAACGTATTACGTTATATGGGAAGACGTTATAACGTATTGCGTTTAATGCTATGACGTTATAACGTATTACGTTATATGGGATGACGTTATAACGTATTACGTAATATGGGATGACGTTATAACGTAATAGGTTATATGGTATAACGTTATAACGTATTAGGTTATATGGTATGACGCTATAACGTATTACGATATATGGCATGACGTTATAACGTAATACCTTATATGGTATGACGTTATAACGTAAATAGGTTATATGGTATGACGTTATACCGTATTACGTTATATGGGATGACGTTATAACGCATTACGTAATATGGGATGACGTTATAACGTATTACGTTATGTGGGACGACGTTATAACGTGTTGCGTTACATGGGATGACGTTATAACGTATTACGTTATATGGGAAGACGTTATAACGTATTGCGTTTAATGCTGTGACGTTATAACGTATTACGTTATATGGGATGACGTTATAACGTATCACGTAATATGGGATGACGTTATAACGTAATAGGTTATATGGTATAACGTTATAACGTATTAGGTTATATGGTATGACGCTATAACGTATTACGGTATATGGCATGACGTTATAACGTAATGCGTTATATGGTATGACGTTATAACGTCATAGGTTATACGGTATGACTTTATAACGTAATAGGTTATATGGCATGACGCTATAACGTATTACGTTAAATGGTATGACGTTATAACGTCATAGGTTATACGGTATGACGATATAACGTAATACGTCATATGGTATGACGTTATAACATATTACATAATATGGGACGACGTTACAACGCATTACGTTATGTGGGACGACGTTATAACGTCATAGGTTATACGGTATGACGTCATAACGTAATAGGTTATATGGTATGACGTTATAACGCAATACCTTAAATGGTATGACGTTATAACGTAAATAGGTTATATGGTATGACGTTATACCGTATTACGTTATATGGGACGACGTTATAACGTATTGCGTTATATGGTATGACGTTATAACGTATTACGTTATATGGGATGACGTTATAACGTATTACGTAATATGGGATGACGTTATAACGTATTACGTTATGTGGGACGACGTTATAACGTCATAGGTTATACGGTATGACGTCATAACGTAATAGGTTATATGGTATGACGTTATAACGTAATACCTTAAATGGTATGACGTTATAACGTAAATAGGTTATATGGTATGACGTTATACCGTATTACGTTATATGGGACGACGTTATAACGTATTGCGTTATATGGTATGACGTTATAACGTATTACGTTATATGGAATACCGTTATAACGTATTAGGTTATATGGGATGACGCTATAACGTATTACGTTATATGGCATGACGCTATAACGTATTACGTTATATGGCATGACGTTATAACGTCATAGGTTATACGGTATGACGTCATAACGTAATAGGTTATATGGTATGACGTTATAACGTAATACCTTATATGGTATGACGTTATAACGTAAATAGGTTATATGGTATGACGTTATACCGTATTACGTTATATGGGATGACGTTATAACGCATTACGTAGTATGGGATGACGTTATAACGTATTATGTTATGTGGGACGACGTTATAACGTATTGCGTTATATGGGATGACGTTATAACGTATTACGTTATATGGGAAGACGTTATAACGTATTGCGTTATATGGTATGACGTTATAACGTATTACGTTATATGGGATGACGTTATAACGTATTGCGTTATATGGGACGACATTATAACGTATTACGTTATGTCGGACGACGTTATAACGTGTTGCGTTATATGGGATGACGTTATAACGTATTACGTTATATGGGAAGACGTTATAACGTATTGCGTTTAATGCTATGACGTTATAACGTATTACGTTATATGGGATGACGTTATAACGTATTACGTAATATGGGATGACGTTATAACGTAATAGGTTATATGGTATAACGTTATAACGTATTAGGTTATATGGTATGACGCTATAACGTATTACGATATATGGCATGACGTTATAACGTAATGCGTTATATGGTATGACGTTATAACGTATTACGTTATATGGTATGACGTCATAACGTAATAGGTTATATGGTATGACGTTATAACGTAATACCTTATATGGTATGACGTTATAACGTAAATAGGTTATATGGTATGACGTTATATCGTATTACGTTATATGGGACGACGTTATAACGTATTGCGTTATATGGGATGACGTTATAACGTATTACGTTATATGGGATGATGTTATAACGTAATAGGTTATGTGGTATAACGTTATAACGTATTACGCTATATGGTGTGACGTCATAACGTAATAGGTTATATGGTATGACGTTATAACGTAATACCTTATATGGTATGACGTTATAACGTAAATAGGTTATATGGTATGACGTTATACCGTATTACGTTATATGGGATGACGTTATAACGCATTACGTAATATGGGATGACGTTATAACGTATTACGTTATGTGGGACGACGTTATAACGTATTGCGTTATATTCGATGACGTTATAACGTATTATGTTATATGGGATGACGTTATAACGTATTACGTTATATGGGAAGACGTTATAACGTATTGCGTTATATGGGATGACGTTATAACGTATTACGTTATATGGTATAACGTTATAACTTATTACGTTATATGGTATGACGTTATAACCTCATAGGTCATACGGTATGACGTTATAACGTATTACGTTATATGGGAAGACGTTATAACGTATTGCGTTATATGGTATGACGTTATAACGTAATAGGTTATATGGTATAACGTTATAACGTATTACGTTATATGGGATGACGTTATAACGTATTACGTTATATGGGATGACGTTATAACGTAATAGGTTATATGGTATAACGTTATAACTTATTACGTTATATGGTATGACGTTATAACCTCATAGGTCATACGGTATGACGTTATAACGTAATACGTCATATGGTATGACGTTATAACGTATTACGTAATATGGGACGACGTTATAACGCATTACGTTATATGGGATGACGTTATAACGTATTACGTTATATGGAATACCGTTATAACGTATTAGGTTATATGGGATGACGCTATAACGTATTACGTTATATGGCATGACGTTATAACGTAATACGTTATGTGGTATGACGTTATAACGTTAATAGTTTATATGGTATGACGTTATACCGAATTACGTTATATGGTATGACGTTATAACGTAAATAGGTTATATGGTATGACGTTATACCGTATTACGTTATATGGGATGACGTTATAACGCATTACGTTATATGGGATGACGTTATAACGTATTACGTAATATGGGATGACGTTATAACGTAATAGGTTATATGGTATAACGTTATAACGTATTAGGTTATATGGTATGACGCTATAACGTATTACGATATATGGCATGACGTTATAACGTATTACGTTATGTGGGACGACGTTATAACGTGTTGCGTTACATGGGATGACGTTATAACGTATTACGTTATATGGGAAGACGTTATAACGTATTGCGTTTAATGCTGTGACGTTATAACGTATTACGTTATATGGGATGACGTTATAACGTATCACGTAATATGGGATGACGTTATAACGTAATAGGTTATATGGTATAACGTTATAACGTATTAGGTTATATGGTATGACGCTATAACGTATTACGGTATATGGCATGACGTTATAACGTAATGCGTTATATGGTATGACGTTATAACGTCATAGGTTATACGGTATGACTTTATAACGTAATAGGTTATATGGCATGACGCTATAACGTATTACGTTAAATGGTATGACGTTATAACGTCATAGGTTATACGGTATGACGATATAACGTAATACGTCATATGGTATGACGTTATAACATATTACATAATATGGGACGACGTTACAACGCATTACGTTATGTGGGACGACGTTATAACGTCATAGGTTATACGGTATGACGTCATAACGTAATAGGTTATATGGTATGACGTTATAACGCAATACCTTAAATGGTATGACGTTATAACGTAAATAGGTTATATGGTATGACGTTATACCGTATTACGTTATATGGGACGACGTTATAACGTATTGCGTTATATGGTATGACGTTATAACGTATTACGTTATATGGGATGACGTTATAACGTATTACGTAATATGGGATGACGTTATAACGTATTACGTTATGTGGGACGACGTTATAACGTCATAGGTTATACGGTATGACGTCATAACGTAATAGGTTATATGGTATGACGTTATAACGTAATACCTTAAATGGTATGACGTTATAACGTAAATAGGTTATATGGTATGACGTTATACCGTATTACGTTATATGGGACGACGTTATAACGTATTGCGTTATATGGTATGACGTTATAACGTATTACGTTATATGGTATGACGCTATAACCTATTACGGTATATGGCATGACGTTATAACGTAATGCGTTATATGGTATGACGTTATAACGTCATAGGTTATACGGTATGACGTCATAACGTAATAGGTTATATGGTATGACGTTATAACGTAATACCTTATATGGTATGACGTTATAACGTAAATAGGTTATATGGTATGACGTTATACCGTATTACGTTATATGGGATGACGTTATAACGCATTACGTAGTATGGGATGACGTTATAACGTATTATGTTATGTGGGACGACGTTATAACGTATTGCGTTATATGGGATGACGTTATAACGTATTACGTTATATGGGATGATGTTATAACGTAATAGGTTATATGGTATAACGTTATAACGTATTACGTTATATGGTATGACGTCATAACGTAATAGGTTATATGGTATGACGTTATAACGTAATACCTTACATGGTATGACGTTAATACGTAAATAGGTTATATGGTATGACGTTATACCGAATTACGTTATATGGGATGACGTTATAACGCATTACGTAATATGGGATGACGTTATAACGTATTACGTTATGTGGGACGACGTTATAACGTATTGCGTTATATTCGATGACGTTATAACGTATTATGTTATATGGGATGACGTTATAACGTATTACGTTATATGGGAAGACGTTATAACGTATTGCGTTATATGGTATGACGTTATAACGTAATAGGTTATATGGTATAACGTTATAACGTATTACGTTATATGGGATGACGTTGTAACGTATTACGTTATATGGGATGACGTTATAACGTAATAGGTTATATGGTATAACGTTATAACTTATTACGTTATATGGTATGACGTTATAACCTCATAGGTCATACGGTATGACGTTATAACGTAATACGTCATATGGTATGACGTTATAACGTATTACGTAATATGGGACGACGTTATAACGCATTACGTTATATGGGATGACGTTATAACGTATTACGTTATATGGAATACCGTTATAACGTATTAGGTTATATGGGATGACGCTATAACGTATTACGTTATATGGCATGACGTTATAACGTAATACGTTATGTGGTATGACGTTATAACGTTAATAGTTTATATGGTATGACGTTATACCGAATTACGTTATATGGTATGACGTTATAACGTAAATAGGTTATATGGTATGACGTTATACCGTATTACGTTATATGGGATGACGTTATAACGCATTACGTAATATGGGATTACGTTATAACGGATTACGTTATGTGGGACGACGTTATAACTTATTGCGTTATATTCGATGACGTTATAACGTATTACGTTATATGGGATGACGTTATAACGTATTACGTTATATGGGAAGACGTTATAACGTATTGCGTTATATGGTATGACGTTATAACGTATTACGTTATATGGGATGACGTTATAACGTATTGCGTTATATGGGACGACATTATAACGTATTACGTTATGTCGGACGACGTTATAACGTGTTGCGTTATATGGGATGACGTTATAACGTATTACGTTATATGGGAAGACGTTATAACGTATTGCGTTTAATGCTATGACGTTATAACGTATTACGTTATATGGGATGACGTTATAACGTATTACGTAATATGGGATGACGTTATAACGTAATAGGTTATATGGTATAACGTTATAACGTATTAGGTTATATGGTATGACGCTATAACGTATTACGATATATGGCATGACGTTATAACGTAATGCGTTATATGGTATGACGTTATAACGTACTACGTTATATGGTATGACGTCATAACGTAATAGGTTATATGGTATGACGTTATAACGTAATACCTTATATGGTATGACGTTATAACGTAAATAGGTTATATGGTATGACGTTATATCGTATTACGTTATATGGGACGACGTTATAACGTATTGCGTTATATGGGATGACGTTATAACGTATTACGTTATATGGGATGATGTTATAACGTAATAGGTTATGTGGTATAACGTTATAACGTATTACGCTATATGGTGTGACGTCATAACGTAATAGGTTATATGGTATGACGTTATAACGTAATACCTTATATGGTATGACGTTATAACGTAAATAGGTTATATGGTATGACGTTATACCGTATTACGTTATATGGGATGACGTTATAACGCATTACGTAATATGGGATGACGTTATAACGTATTACGTTATGTGGGACGACGTTATAACGTATTGCGTTATATTCGATGACGTTATAACGTATTATGTTATATGGGATGACGTTATAACGTATTACGTTATATGGGAAGACGTTATAACGTATTGCGTTATATGGGATGACGTTATAACGTATTACGTTATATGGTATAACGTTATAACTTATTACGTTATATGGTATGACGTTATAACCTCATAGGTCATACGGTATGACGTTATAACGTATTACGTTATATGGGAAGACGTTATAACGTATTGCGTTATATGGTATGACGTTATAACGTAATAGGTTATATGGTATAACGTTATAACGTATTACGTTATATGGGATGACGTTATAACGTATTACGTTATATGGGATGACGTTATAACGTAATAGGTTATATGGTATAACGTTATAACTTATTACGTTATATGGTATGACGTTATAACCTCATAGGTCATACGGTATGACGTTATAACGTATTACGTTATATGGGAAGACGTTATAACGTATTGCGTTATATGGTATGACGTTATAACGTATTACGTAATATGGGACGACGTTATAACGCATTACGTTATATGGGATGACGTTATAACGTATTACGTTATATGGAATACCGTTATAACGTATTAGGTTATATGGGATGACGCTATAACGTATTACGTTATATGGCATGACGTTATAACGTAATACGTTATGTGGTATGACGTTATAACGTTAATAGTTTATATGGTATGACGTTATACCGAATTACGTTATATGGTATGACGTTATAACGTAAATAGGTTATATGGTATGACGTTATACCGTATTACGTTATATGGGATGACGTTATAACGCATTACGTAATATGGGATTACGTTATAACGGATTACGTTATGTGGGACGACGTTATAACTTATTGCGTTATATTCGATGACGTTATAACGTATTACGTTATATGGGATGACGTTATAACGTATTACGTTATATGGGAAGACGTTATAACGTATTGCGTTATATGGTATGACGTTATAACGTATTACGTTATATGGGATGACGTTATAACGTATTGCGTTATATGGGACGACATTATAACGTATTACGTTATGTCGGACGACGTTATAACGTGTTGCGTTATATGGGATGACGTTATAACGTATTACGTTATATGGGAAGACGTTATAACGTATTGCGTTTAATGCTATGACGTTATAACGTATTACGTTATATGGGATGACGTTATAACGTATTACGTAATATGGGATGACGTTATAACGTAATAGGTTATATGGTATAACGTTATAACGTATTAGGTTATATGGTATGACGCTATAACGTATTATGATATATGGCATGACGTTATAACGTAATACCTTATATGGTATGACGTTATAACGTTAATAGTTTATATGGTATGACGTTATACCGAATTACGTTATATGGTATGACGTTATAACGTAAATAGGTTATATGGTATGACGTTATACCGTATTACGTTATATGGGATGACGTTATAACGCATTACGTAATATGGGATTACGTTATAACGGATTACGTTATGTGGGACGACGTTATAACTTATTGCGTTATATTCGATGACGTTATAACGTATTACGTTATATGGGATGACGTTATAACGTATTACGTTATATGGGAAGACGTTATAACGTATTGCGTTATATGGTATGACGTTATAACGTATTACGTTATATGGGATGACGTTATAACGTATTGCGTTATATGGGACGACATTATAACGTATTACGTTATGTCGGACGACGTTATAACGTGTTGCGTTATATGGGATGACGTTATAACGTATTACGTTATATGGGAAGACGTTATAACGTATTGCGTTTAATGCTATGACGTTATAACGTATTACGTTATATGGGATGACGTTATAACGTATTACGTAATATGGGATGACGTTATAACGTAATAGGTTATATGGTATAACGTTATAACGTATTAGGTTATATGGTATGACGCTATAACGTATTACGATATATGGCATGACGTTATAACGTAATGCGTTATATGGTATGACGTTATAACGTATTACGTTATATGGTATGACGTCATAACGTAATAGGTTATATGGTATGACGTTATAACGTAATACCTTATATGGTATGACGTTATAACGCATTACGTAATATGGGATTACGTTATAACGGATTACGTTATGTGGGACGACGTTATAACTTATTGCGTTATATTCGATGACGTTATAACGTATTACGTTATATGGGATGACGTTATAACGTATTACGTTATATGGGAAGACGTTATAACGTATTGCGTTATATGGTATGACGTTATAACGTATTACGTTATATGGGATGACGTTATAACGTATTGCGTTATATGGGACGACATTATAACGTATTACGTTATGTCGGACGACGTTATAACGTGTTGCGTTATATGGGATGACGTTATAACGTATTACGTTATATGGGAAGACGTTATAACGTATTGCGTTTAATGCTATGACGTTATAACGTATTACGTTATATGGGACGACGTTATAACGCATTACGATATATGGGATGACGTTATAACGTATTACGTTATATGGAATACCGTTATAACGTATTAGGTTATATGGGATGACGCTATAACGTATTACGTTATATGGCATGACGTTATAACGTAATACGTTATGTGGTATGACGTTATAACGTTAATAGTTTATATGGTATGACGTTATACCGAATTACGTTATATGGTATGACGTTATAACGTAAATAGGTTATATGGTATGACGTTATACCGTATTACGTTATATGGGATGACGTTATAACGCATTACGTAATATGGGATTACGTTATAACGGATTACGTTATGTGGGACGACGTTATAACTTATTGCGTTATATTCGATGACGTTATAACGTATTACGTTATATGGGATGACGTTATAACGTATTACGTTATATGGGAAGACGTTATAACGTATTGCGTTATATGGTATGACGTTATAACGTATTACGTTATATGGGATGACGTTATAACGTATTGCGTTATATGGGACGACATTATAACGTATTACGTTATGTCGGACGACGTTATAACGTGTTGCGTTATATGGGATGACGTTATAACGTATTACGTTATATGGGAAGACGTTATAACGTATTGCGTTTAATGCTATGACGTTATAACGTATTACGTTATATGGGATGACGTTATAACGTATTACGTAATATGGGATGACGTTATAACGTAATAGGTTATATGGTATAACGTTATAACGTATTAGGTTATATGGTATGACGCTATAACGTATTACGATATATGGCATGACGTTATAACGTAATGCGTTATATGGTATGACGTTATAACGTATTACGTTATATGGTATGACGTCATAACGTAATAGGTTATATGGTATGACGTTATAACGTAATACCTTATATGGTATGACGTTATAACGTAAATAGGTTATATGGTATGACGTTATATCGTATTACGTTATATGGGACGACGTTATAACGTATTGCGTTATATGGGATGACGTTATAACGTATTACGTTATATGGGATGATGTTATAACGTAATAGGTTATGTGGTATAACGTTATAACGTATTACGCTATATGGTGTGACGTCATAACGTAATAGGTTATATGGTATGACGTTATAACGTAATACCTTATATGGTATGACGTTATAACGTAAATAGGTTATATGGTATGACGTTATACCGTATTACGTTATATGGGATGACGTTATAACGCATTACGTAATATGGGATGACGTTATAACGTATTACGTTATGTGGGACGACGTTATAACGTATTGCGTTATATTCGATGACGTTATAACGTATTATGTTATATGGGATGACGTTATAACGTATTACGTTATATGGGAAGTCGTTATAACGTATTGCGTTATATGGGATGACGTTATAACGTATTACGTTATATGGTATAACGTTATAACTTATTACGTTATATGGTATGACGTTATAACCTCATAGGTCATACGGTATGACGTTATAACGTATTACGTTATATGGGAAGACGTTATAACGTATTGCGTTATATGGTATGACGTTATAACGTAATAGGTTATATGGTATAACGTTATAACGTATTACGTTATATGGGATGACGTTATAACGTATTACGTTATATGGGATGACGTTATAACGTAATAGGTTATATGGTATAACGTTATAACTTATTACGTTATATGGTATGACGTTATAACCTCATAGGTCATACGGTATGACGTTATAACGTAATACGTCATATGGTATGACGTTATAACGTATTACGTAATATGGGACGACGTTATAACGCATTACGTTATATGGGATGACGTTATAACGTATTACGTTATATGGAATACCGTTATAACGTATTAGGTTATATGGGATGACGCTATAACGTATTACGTTATATGGCATGACGTTATAACGTAATACGTTATGTGGTATGACGTTATAACGTTAATAGTTTATATGGTATGACGTTATACCGAATTACGTTATATGGTATGACGTTATAACGTAAATAGGTTATATGGTATGACGTTATACCGTATTACGTTATATGGGATGACGTTATAACGCATTACGTAATATGGGATTACGTTATAACGGATTACGTTATGTGGGACGACGTTATAACTTATTGCGTTATATTCGATGACGTTATAACGTATTACGTTATATGGGATGACGTTATAACGTATTACGTTATATGGGAAGACGTTATAACGTATTGCGTTATATGGTATGACGTTATAACGTATTACGTTATATGGGATGACGTTATAACGTATTGCGTTATATGGGACGACATTATAACGTATTACGTTATGTCGGACGACGTTATAACGTGTTGCGTTATATGGGATGACGTTATAACGTATTACGTTATATGGGAAGACGTTATAACGTATTGCGTTTAATGCTATGACGTTATAACGTATTACGTTATATGGGATGACGTTATAACGTATTACGTAATATGGGATGACGTTATAACGTAATAGGTTATATGGTATAACGTTATAACGTATTAGGTTATATGGTATGACGCTATAACGTATTACGATATATGGCATGACGTTATAACGTAATACCTTATATGGTATGACGTTATAACGTAAATAGGTTATATGGTATGACGTTATACCGTATTACGTTATATGGGATGACGTTATAACGCATTACGTAATATGGGATGACGTTATAACGTATTACGTTATGTGGGACGACGTTATAACGTGTTGCGTTACATGGGATGACGTTATAACGTATTACGTTATATGGGAAGACGTTATAACGTATTGCGTTTAATGCTGTGACGTTATAACGTATTACGTTATATGGGATGACGTTATAACGTATCACGTAATATGGGATGACGTTATAACGTAATAGGTTATATGGTATAACGTTATAACGTATTAGGTTATATGGTATGACGCTATAACGTATTACGGTATATGGCATGACGTTATAACGTAATGCGTTATATGGTATGACGTTATAACGTCATAGGTTATACGGTATGACGTTATAACGTAATAGGTTATATGGCATGACGCTATAACGTAATACGTTATATGGTATGACGTTATAACGTAAATAGATTATATGGTATGACGTTATAACGTATTACGTTATATGGGATGACGTTATAACGCATTACGTAATATGGGATGACGTTATAACGTATTACGTTATGTGGGACGACGTTATAACGTAATAGGTTATATGGTATAACGTTATAACGTATTACGTTAAATGGTATGACGTTATAACGTCATAGGTTATACGGTATGACGATATAACGTAATACGTCATATGGTATGACGTTATAACATATTACATAATATGGGACGACGTTACAACGCATTACGTTATATGGGATGACGTTATAACGTATTACGTTATATGGAATACCGTTATAACGTATTAGGTTATATGGTATGACGCTATAACGTATTACGTTATATGGCATGACGTTATAACGTAATACGTAATATGGGATGACGTTATAACGTAATAGGTTATATGGTATAACGTTATAGCGTATTACGTTATATGGTATGACGTCATAACGTAATAGGTTATATGGTATGACGTTATAACGTAATACCTTATATGGTACGTCGTTATAACGTAAATAGGTTATATGGTATGACGTTATACCGAATTACGTTATATGGTATGACATTATAACGTAAATAGGTTATATGGTATGACGTTATACCGTATTACGTTATATGGGACGACGTTATAACGTATTGCGTTATATGGTATGACGTTATAACGTATTACGTTATATGGGATGACGTTATAACGTATTACGTAATATGGGATGACGTTATAACGTAATAGGTTATATGGTATAACGTTATAGCGTATTACGTTATATGGTATGACGTCATAACGTAATAGGTTATATGGTATGACGTTATAACGTAATACCTTATATGGTACGTCGTTATAACGTAAATAGGTTATATGGTATGACGTTATACCGTATTACGTTATATGGGATGACGTTATAACGCATTACGTAGTATGGGATGACGTTATAACGTATTATGTTATGTGGGACGACGTTATAACGTATTGCGTTATATGGGATGACGTTATAACGTATTACGTTATATGGGATGATGTTATAACGTAATAGGTTATATGGTATAACGTTATAACGTATTACGTTATATGGTATGACGTCATAACGTAATAGGTTATATGGTATGACGTTATAACGTAATACCTTATATGGTATGACGTTAATACGTAAATAGGTTATATGGTATGACGTTATACCGAATTACGTTATATGGGATGACGTTATAACGCATTACGTAATATGGGATGACGTTATAACGTATTACGTTATGTGGGACGACGTTATAACGTATTGCGTTATATTCGATGACGTTATAACGTAATAGGTTATATGGCATGACGCTATAACGTAATACGTTATATGGTATGACGTTATAACGTAAATAGATTATATGGTATGACGTTATACCGTATTACGTTATATGGGATGACGTTATAACGCATTACGTAATATGGGATGACGTTATAACGTATTACGTTATATGGGATGACGTTATAACGTAATAGGTTATATGGCATAACGTTATAACGTATTACGTTATATGGTATGACGTTACAACGTCATAGGTTATACGGTATGACAATATAACGTAATACGTCATATGGTATGACGTTATAACGTATTACGTTATATGGGATGACATTATAACGTATTACGTAATATGGGATAACGTTATAACGTAATAGGTTATATGGTATAACGTTATAACGTATTACGTTTTATGGGATGACGTTATAACGTCATAGGTTATACGGTATGACGTTATAACGTAACACGTCATATGGTATGACGTTATAACGTATTACGTAATATGGGACGACGTTATAACGCATTACGTTATATGGGATGACGTTATAACGTATTACGTTATATAGAATACCGTTATAACGTATTAGGTTATATGGTATGACGCTATAACGTATTACGTTATATGGCATGACGTTATAACGTAATACGTTATATGGTATGACGTTAATACGTAAATAGGTTATATGGTATGACGTTATACCGAATTACGTTTTATGGGATGACGTTATAACGCATTACGTTATATGGGATGACGTTATAACGTAATAGGCTATATGGTATAACGTTATAACGTATTACGTTATATGGTATGACGTCATAACCCAATAGGTTATATGGTATGACGTTATAACGTAATACCTTATATGGTATGACGTTATAACGTAAATAGGTTATATGGTATGACGTTATAACGTATTACGTTATATGGGATGACGTTATAACGCATTACGTAATATGGGATGACGTTATAGCGTATTACGTTATGTGGGTCGACGTTATAACGTATTGCGTTATATGGGATGACGTTATAACGTATTACGTTATATGGGATGATGTTATAACGTAATAGGTTATATGGTATAACGTTATAACGTATTACGTTATATGGTATGACGTCATAACGTAATAGGTTATATGGTATGACGTTATAACGTAATACCTTATATGGTATGACGTTATAACGTAAATAGGTTATATGGTATGACGTTATACCGTATTACGTTATATGGGATGACGTTATAACGCATTACGTAATATGGGATGACGTTATAACGTATTACGTTATGTGGGACGACGTTATAACGTGTTGCGTTATATGGTATGACGTTATAACGTAAATAGGTTATATGGTATGACGTTATACCGTATTACGTTATATGGGATGACGTTATAACGCATTACGTAATATGGGATTACGTTATAACGGATTACGTTATGTGGGACGACGTTATAACTTATTGCGTTATATTCGATGACGTTATAACGTATTACGTTATATGGGATGACGTTATAACGTATTACGTTATATGGGAAGACGTTATAACGTATTGCGTTATATGGTATGACGTTATAACGTATTACGTTATATGGGATGACGTTATAACGTATTGCGTTATATGGGACGACATTATAACGTATTACGTTATGTCGGACGACGTTATAACGTGTTGCGTTATATGGGATGACGTTATAACGTATTACGTTATATGGGAAGACGTTATAACGTATTGCGTTTAATGCTATGACGTTATAACGTATTACGTTATATGGGATGACGTTATAACGTATTACGTAATATGGGATGACGTTATAACGTAATAGGTTATATGGTATAACGTTATAACGTATTAGGTTATATGGTATGACGCTATAACGTATTACGATATATGGCATGACGTTATAACGTAATACCTTATATGGTATGACGTTATAACGTAAATAGGTTATATGGTATGACGTTATACCGTATTACGTTATATGGGATGACGTTATAACGCATTACGTAATATGGGATGACGTTATAACGTATTACGTTATGTGGGACGACGTTATAACGTGTTGCGTTACATGGGATGACGTTATAACGTATTACGTTATATGGGAAGACGTTATAACGTATTGCGTTTAATGCTGTGACGTTATAACGTATTACGTTATATGGGATGACGTTATAACGTATCACGTAATATGGGATGACGTTATAACGTAATAGGTTATATGGTATAACGTTATAACGTATTAGGTTATATGGTATGACGCTATAACGTATTACGGTATATGGCATGACGTTATAACGTAATGCGTTATATGGTATGACGTTATAACGTCATAGGTTATACGGTATGACGTTATAACGTAATAGGTTATATGGCATGACGCTATAACGTAATACGTTATATGGTATGACGTTATAACGTAAATAGATTATATGGTATGACGTTATAACGTATTACGTTATATGGGATGACGTTATAACGCATTACGTAATATGGGATGACGTTATAACGTATTACGTTATGTGGGACGACGTTATAACGTAATAGGTTATATGGTATAACGTTATAACGTATTACGTTAAATGGTATGACGTTATAACGTCATAGGTTATACGGTATGACGATATAACGTAATACGTCATATGGTATGACGTTATAACATATTACATAATATGGGACGACGTTACAACGCATTACGTTATATGGGATGACGTTATAACGTATTACGTTATATGGAATACCGTTATAACGTATTAGGTTATATGGTATGACGCTATAACGTATTACGTTATATGGCATGACGTTATAACGTAATACGTAATATGGGATGACGTTATAACGTAATAGGTTATATGGTATAACGTTATAGCGTATTACGTTATATGGTATGACGTCATAACGTAATAGGTTATATGGTATGACGTTATAACGTAATACCTTATATGGTACGTCGTTATAACGTAAATAGGTTATATGGTATGACGTTATACCGAATTACGTTATATGGTATGACATTATAACGTAAATAGGTTATATGGTATGACGTTATACCGTATTACGTTATATGGGACGACGTTATAACGTATTGCGTTATATGGTATGACGTTATAACGTATTACGTTATATGGGATGACGTTATAACGTATTACGTAATATGGGATGACGTTATAACGTAATAGGTTATATGGTATAACGTTATAGCGTATTACGTTATATGGTATGACGTCATAACGTAATAGGTTATATGGTATGACGTTATAACGTAATACCTTATATGGTACGTCGTTATAACGTAAATAGGTTATATGGTATGACGTTATACCGTATTACGTTATATGGGATGACGTTATAACGCATTACGTAGTATGGGATGACGTTATAACGTATTATGTTATGTGGGACGACGTTATAACGTATTGCGTTATATGGGATGACGTTATAACGTATTACGTTATATGGGATGATGTTATAACGTAATAGGTTATATGGTATAACGTTATAACGTATTACGTTATATGGTATGACGTCATAACGTAATAGGTTATATGGTATGACGTTATAACGTAATACCTTATATGGTATGACGTTAATACGTAAATAGGTTATATGGTATGACGTTATACCGAATTACGTTATATGGGATGACGTTATAACGCATTACGTAATATGGGATGACGTTATAACGTATTACGTTATGTGGGACGACGTTATAACGTATTGCGTTATATTCGATGACGTTATAACGTAATAGGTTATATGGCATGACGCTATAACGTAATACGTTATATGGTATGACGTTATAACGTAAATAGATTATATGGTATGACGTTATACCGTATTACGTTATATGGGATGACGTTATAACGCATTACGTAATATGGGATGACGTTATAACGTATTACGTTATATGGGATGACGTTATAACGTAATAGGTTATATGGCATAACGTTATAACGTATTACGTTATATGGTATGACGTTACAACGTCATAGGTTATACGGTATGACAATATAACGTAATACGTCATATGGTATGACGTTATAACGTATTACGTTATATGGGATGACATTATAACGTATTACGTAATATGGGATAACGTTATAACGTAATAGGTTATATGGTATAACGTTATAACGTATTACGTTTTATGGGATGACGTTATAACGTCATAGGTTATACGGTATGACGTTATAACGTAACACGTCATATGGTATGACGTTATAACGTATTACGTAATATGGGACGACGTTATAACGCATTACGTTATATGGGATGACGTTATAACGTATTACGTTATATAGAATACCGTTATAACGTATTAGGTTATATGGTATGACGCTATAACGTATTACGTTATATGGCATGACGTTATAACGTAATACGTTATATGGTATGACGTTAATACGTAAATAGGTTATATGGTATGACGTTATACCGAATTACGTTTTATGGGATGACGTTATAACGCATTACGTTATATGGGATGACGTTATAACGTAATAGGCTATATGGTATAACGTTATAACGTATTACGTTATATGGTATGACGTCATAACCCAATAGGTTATATGGTATGACGTTATAACGTAATACCTTATATGGTATGACGTTATAACGTAAATAGGTTATATGGTATGACGTTATAACGTATTACGTTATATGGGATGACGTTATAACGCATTACGTAATATGGGATGACGTTATAGCGTATTACGTTATGTGGGTCGACGTTATAACGTATTGCGTTATATGGGATGACGTTATAACGTATTACGTTATATGGGATGATGTTATAACGTAATAGGTTATATGGTATAACGTTATAACGTATTACGTTATATGGTATGACGTCATAACGTAATAGGTTATATGGTATGACGTTATAACGTAATACCTTATATGGTATGACGTTATAACGTAAATAGGTTATATGGTATGACGTTATACCGTATTACGTTATATGGGATGACGTTATAACGCATTACGTAATATGGGATGACGTTATAACGTATTACGTTATGTGGGACGACGTTATAACGTGTTGCGTTATATGGGATGACGTTATAACGTATTACGTTATATGGGAAGACGTTATAACGTATTGCGTTTAATGCTGTGACGTTATAACGTATTACGTTATATGGGATGACGTTATAACGTATTACGTAATATGGGATGACGTTATAACGTAATAGGTTATATGGTATAACGTTATAAAGTATTAGGTTATATGGTATGACGCTATAACCTATTACGGTATATGGCATGACGTTATAACGTAATGCGTTATATGGTATGACGTTATAACGTCATAGGTTATACGGTATGACGTTATAACGAAATAGGTTATATGGCATGACGCTATAACGTAATACGTTATATGGTATGACGTTATAACGTAAATAGATTATATGGTATGACGTTATACCGTATTACGTTATATGGGATGACGTTATAACGCATTACGTAATATGGGATGACGTTATAACGTATTACGTTATGTGGGACGACGTTATGACGTAATAGGTTATATGGTATAACGTTATAACGTATTACGTTAAATGGTATGACGTTACAACGTCATAGGTTATACGGTATGACAATATAACGTAATACGTCATATGGTATGACGTTATAACGTATTACATAATATGGGACGACGTTACAACGCATTACGTTATATGGGATGACGTTATAACGTATTACGTTATATGGAATACCGTTATAACGTATTAGGTTATATGGTATGACGCTATAACGTATTACGTTATATGGCATGACGTTATAACGTAATACGTTATATGGTATGACGTTAATACGTAAATAGGTTATATGGTATGACGTTATACCGAATTACGTTATATGGTATGACATTATAACGTAAATAGGTTATATGGTATGACGTTATACCGTATTACGTTATATGGGACGACGTTATAACGCATTACGTAATATGGGATGACGTTATAACGTAATAGGTTATATGGTATGACGTTATACCGTATTACGTTATATGGGATGACGTTATAACGTATTACGTAATATGGGGTGACGTTATAACATATTACGTTATATGGGCTGACGTTATAACGGATTACGTTATGTGGGACGACGTTATAACTTATTGCGTTATATGGGATGACGTTATAACGTATTACGTTTTATGGGATGACGTTATAACGTATTACGTTATGTGGCATGACGTTATAACGTTAATAGGTTATATGGTATGACGTTATACCGAACTACGTTATATGGTATGACGTTATAACGTAAATAGGTTATATGGTATGACGTTATACCGTATTACGTTATATGGGATGACGTTATAACGCATTACGTAATATGGGATGACGTTATAACGTATTACGTTATGTGGGACGACGTTATAACGTGTTGCGTTATATGGGATGACGTTATAACGTATTACGTTATATGGGAAGACGTTATAACGTATTGCGTTTAATGCTGTGACGTTAGAACGTATTACGTTATATGGGATGACGTTATAACGTATCACGTAATATGGGATGACGTTATAACGTAATAGGTTATATGGTATAACGTTATAACGTATTAGGTTATATGGTATGACGCTATAACGTATTACGGTATATGGCATGACGTTATATCGTAATGCGTTATATGGTATGACGTTATAACGTCATAGGTTATACGGTATGACGTTATAACGTAATAGGTTATATGGCATGACGCTATAACGTAATACGTTATATGGTATGACGTTATAACGTAAATAGATTATATGGTATGACGTTATACCGTATTACGTTATATGGGATGACGTTATAACGCATTACGTAATATGGGATGACGTTATAACGTATTACGTTATGTGGGACGACGTTATAACGTAACAGGTTATATGGTATAACGTTATAACGTATTGCGTTAAATGGTATGACGTTATAACGTCAGAGGTTATACGGTATGACGATATAACGTAATACGTCATATGGTATGACGTTATAACATATTACATAATATGGGACGACGTTACAACGCATTACGTTATATGGGATGACGTTATAACGTATTACGTTATATGGGATGACATTATAACGTAACACGTAATATGGGATAACGTTATAACGTAATAGGTTATATGGTATAACGTTATAACGTATTACGTTGTATGGTATGACGTTATAACGTAATAGGTTATATGGTATGACGTTATAACGTAATAGGTTATATGGTATAACGTTATACCGTATTACGTTATATGGGATGACGTTATAACGTATTACGTTATATGGGATGATGTTATAACGTAATAGGTTATGTGGTATAACGTTATAACGTATTACGTTATATGATGTGACGTCATAACGTAATAGGTTATATGGTATGACGTTATAACGTAATACCTTATATGGTATGACGTTATAACGTAAATAGGTTATATGGTATGACGTTATACCGTATTACGTCATATGGGATGACGTTATAACGCATTACGTAATATGGGATGACGTTATAACGTATTACGTTATGTGGGACGACGTTATAACTTATTGCGTTATATTCGATGACGTTATAACGTATTACGTTATATGGGATGACGTTATAACGTATTACGTTATATGGGAAGACGTTATAACGTATTGCGTTATATGGTATGACGTTATAACGTATTACGTTATATGGGATGACGTTATAACGTATTGCGTTATATGGGACGACATTATAACGTATTACGTTATGTCGGACGACGTTATAACGTGTTGCGTTATATGGGATGACGTTATAACGTATTACGTTATATGGGAAGACGTTATAACGTATTGCGTTTAATGCTATGACGTTATAACGTATTACGTTATATGGGATGACGTTATAACGTATTACGTAATATGGGATGACGTTATAACGTAATAGGTTATATGGTATAACGTTATAACGTATTAGGTTATATGGTATGACGCTATAACGTATTACGATATATGGCATGACGTTATAACGTAATACCTTATATGGTATGACGTTATAACGTAAATAGGTTATATGGTATGACGTTATACCGTATTACGTTATATGGGATGACGTTATAACGCATTACGTAATATGGGATGACGTTATAACGTATTACGTTATGTGGGACGACGTTATAACGTGTTGCGTTACATGGGATGACGTTATAACGTATTACGTTATATGGGAAGACGTTATAACGTATTGCGTTTAATGCTGTGACGTTATAACGTATTACGTTATATGGGATGACGTTATAACGTATCACGTAATATGGGATGACGTTATAACGTAATAGGTTATATGGTATAACGTTATAACGTATTAGGTTATATGGTATGACGCTATAACGTATTACGGTATATGGCATGACGTTATAACGTAATGCGTTATATGGTATGACGTTATAACGTCATAGGTTATACGGTATGACGTTATAACGTAATAGGTTATATGGCATGACGCTATAACGTAATACGTTATATGGTATGACGTTATAACGTAAATAGATTATATGGTATGACGTTATAACGTATTACGTTATATGGGATGACGTTATAACGCATTACGTAATATGGGATGACGTTATAACGTATTACGTTATGTGGGACGACGTTATAACGTAATAGGTTATATGGTATAACGTTATAACGTATTACGTTAAATGGTATGACGTTATAACGTCATAGGTTATACGGTATGACGATATAACGTAATACGTCATATGGTATGACGTTATAACATATTACATAATATGGGACGACGTTACAACGCATTACGTTATATGGGATGACGTTATAACGTATTACGTTATATGGAATACCGTTATAACGTATTAGGTTATATGGTATGACGCTATAACGTATTACGTTATATGGCATGACGTTATAACGTAATACGTAATATGGGATGACGTTATAACGTAATAGGTTATATGGTATAACGTTATAGCGTATTACGTTATATGGTATGACGTCATAACGTAATAGGTTATATGGTATGACGTTATAACGTAATACCTTATATGGTACGTCGTTATAACGTAAATAGGTTATATGGTATGACGTTATACCGAATTACGTTATATGGTATGACATTATAACGTAAATAGGTTATATGGTATGACGTTATACCGTATTACGTTATATGGGACGACGTTATAACGTATTGCGTTATATGGTATGACGTTATAACGTATTACGTTATATGGGATGACGTTATAACGTATTACGTAATATGGGATGACGTTATAACGTAATAGGTTATATGGTATAACGTTATAGCGTATTACGTTATATGGTATGACGTCATAACGTAATAGGTTATATGGTATGACGTTATAACGTAATACCTTATATGGTACGTCGTTATAACGTAAATAGGTTATATGGTATGACGTTATACCGTATTACGTTATATGGGATGACGTTATAACGCATTACGTAGTATGGGATGACGTTATAACGTATTATGTTATGTGGGACGACGTTATAACGTATTGCGTTATATGGGATGACGTTATAACGTATTACGTTATATGGGATGATGTTATAACGTAATAGGTTATATGGTATAACGTTATAACGTATTACGTTATATGGTATGACGTCATAACGTAATAGGTTATATGGTATGACGTTATAACGTAATACCTTATATGGTATGACGTTAATACGTAAATAGGTTATATGGTATGACGTTATACCGAATTACGTTATATGGGATGACGTTATAACGCATTACGTAATATGGGATGACGTTATAACGTATTACGTTATGTGGGACGACGTTATAACGTATTGCGTTATATTCGATGACGTTATAACGTAATAGGTTATATGGCATGACGCTATAACGTAATACGTTATATGGTATGACGTTATAACGTAAATAGATTATATGGTATGACGTTATACCGTATTACGTTATATGGGATGACGTTATAACGCATTACGTAATATGGGATGACGTTATAACGTATTACGTTATATGGGATGACGTTATAACGTAATAGGTTATATGGCATAACGTTATAACGTATTACGTTATATGGTATGACGTTACAACGTCATAGGTTATACGGTATGACAATATAACGTAATACGTCATATGGTATGACGTTATAACGTATTACGTTATATGGGATGACATTATAACGTATTACGTAATATGGGATAACGTTATAACGTAATAGGTTATATGGTATAACGTTATAACGTATTACGTTTTATGGGATGACGTTATAACGTCATAGGTTATACGGTATGACGTTATAACGTAACACGTCATATGGTATGACGTTATAACGTATTACGTAATATGGGACGACGTTATAACGCATTACGTTATATGGGATGACGTTATAACGTATTACGTTATATAGAATACCGTTATAACGTATTAGGTTATATGGTATGACGCTATAACGTATTACGTTATATGGCATGACGTTATAACGTAATACGTTATATGGTATGACGTTAATACGTAAATAGGTTATATGGTATGACGTTATACCGAATTACGTTTTATGGGATGACGTTATAACGCATTACGTTATATGGGATGACGTTATAACGTAATAGGCTATATGGTATAACGTTATAACGTATTACGTTATATGGTATGACGTCATAACCCAATAGGTTATATGGTATGACGTTATAACGTAATACCTTATATGGTATGACGTTATAACGTAAATAGGTTATATGGTATGACGTTATAACGTATTACGTTATATGGGATGACGTTATAACGCATTACGTAATATGGGATGACGTTATAGCGTATTACGTTATGTGGGTCGACGTTATAACGTATTGCGTTATATGGGATGACGTTATAACGTATTACGTTATATGGGATGATGTTATAACGTAATAGGTTATATGGTATAACGTTATAACGTATTACGTTATATGGTATGACGTCATAACGTAATAGGTTATATGGTATGACGTTATAACGTAATACCTTATATGGTATGACGTTATAACGTAAATAGGTTATATGGTATGACGTTATACCGTATTACGTTATATGGGATGACGTTATAACGCATTACGTAATATGGGATGACGTTATAACGTATTACGTTATGTGGGACGACGTTATAACGTGTTGCGTTATATGGGATGACGTTATAACGTATTACGTTATATGGGAAGACGTTATAACGTATTGCGTTTAATGCTGTGACGTTATAACGTATTACGTTATATGGGATGACGTTATAACGTATTACGTAATATGGGATGACGTTATAACGTAATAGGTTATATGGTATAACGTTATAAAGTATTAGGTTATATGGTATGACGCTATAACCTATTACGGTATATGGCATGACGTTATAACGTAATGCGTTATATGGTATGACGTTATAACGTCATAGGTTATACGGTATGACGTTATAACGAAATAGGTTATATGGCATGACGCTATAACGTAATACGTTATATGGTATGACGTTATAACGTAAATAGATTATATGGTATGACGTTATACCGTATTACGTTATATGGGATGACGTTATAACGCATTACGTAATATGGGATGACGTTATAACGTATTACGTTATGTGGGACGACGTTATGACGTAATAGGTTATATGGTATAACGTTATAACGTATTACGTTAAATGGTATGACGTTACAACGTCATAGGTTATACGGTATGACAATATAACGTAATACGTCATATGGTATGACGTTATAACGTATTACATAATATGGGACGACGTTACAACGCATTACGTTATATGGGATGACGTTATAACGTATTACGTTATATGGAATACCGTTATAACGTATTAGGTTATATGGTATGACGCTATAACGTATTACGTTATATGGCATGACGTTATAACGTAATACGTTATATGGTATGACGTTAATACGTAAATAGGTTATATGGTATGACGTTATACCGAATTACGTTATATGGTATGACATTATAACGTAAATAGGTTATATGGTATGACGTTATACCGTATTACGTTATATGGGACGACGTTATAACGCATTACGTAATATGGGATGACGTTATAACGTAATAGGTTATATGGTATGACGTTATACCGTATTACGTTATATGGGATGACGTTATAACGTATTACGTAATATGGGGTGACGTTATAACATATTACGTTATATGGGCTGACGTTATAACGGATTACGTTATGTGGGACGACGTTATAACTTATTGCGTTATATGGGATGACGTTATAACGTATTACGTTTTATGGGATGACGTTATAACGTATTACGTTATGTGGCATGACGTTATAACGTTAATAGGTTATATGGTATGACGTTATACCGAACTACGTTATATGGTATGACGTTATAACGTAAATAGGTTATATGGTATGACGTTATACCGTATTACGTTATATGGGATGACGTTATAACGCATTACGTAATATGGGATGACGTTATAACGTATTACGTTATGTGGGACGACGTTATAACGTGTTGCGTTATATGGGATGACGTTATAACGTATTACGTTATATGGGAAGACGTTATAACGTATTGCGTTTAATGCTGTGACGTTAGAACGTATTACGTTATATGGGATGACGTTATAACGTATCACGTAATATGGGATGACGTTATAACGTAATAGGTTATATGGTATAACGTTATAACGTATTAGGTTATATGGTATGACGCTATAACGTATTACGGTATATGGCATGACGTTATATCGTAATGCGTTATATGGTATGACGTTATAACGTCATAGGTTATACGGTATGACGTTATAACGTAATAGGTTATATGGCATGACGCTATAACGTAATACGTTATATGGTATGACGTTATAACGTAAATAGATTATATGGTATGACGTTATACCGTATTACGTTATATGGGATGACGTTATAACGCATTACGTAATATGGGATGACGTTATAACGTATTACGTTATGTGGGACGACGTTATAACGTAACAGGTTATATGGTATAACGTTATAACGTATTGCGTTAAATGGTATGACGTTATAACGTCAGAGGTTATACGGTATGACGATATAACGTAATACGTCATATGGTATGACGTTATAACATATTACATAATATGGGACGACGTTACAACGCATTACGTTATATGGGATGACGTTATAACGTATTACGTTATATGGGATGACATTATAACGTAACACGTAATATGGGATAACGTTATAACGTAATAGGTTATATGGTATAACGTTATAACGTATTACGTTGTATGGTATGACGTTATAACGTAATAGGTTATATGGTATGACGTTATAACGTAATAGGTTATATGGTATAACGTTATACCGTATTACGTTATATGGGATGACGTTATAACGTATTACGTTATATGGGATGATGTTATAACGTAATAGGTTATGTGGTATAACGTTATAACGTATTACGTTATATGATGTGACGTCATAACGTAATAGGTTATATGGTATGACGTTATAACGTAATACCTTATATGGTATGACGTTATAACGTAAATAGGTTATATGGTATGACGTTATACCGTATTACGTCATATGGGATGACGTTATAACGCATTACGTAATATGGGATGACGTTATAACGTATTACGTTATGTGGGACGACGTTATAACGTGTTGCGTTATATGGGATGACGTTATAACGTATTACGTTATATGGGAAGACGTTATAACGTATTGCGTTTAATGCTGTGACGTTATAACGTATTACGTTATATGGGATGACGTTATAACGTATCACGTAATATGGGATGACGTTATAACGTAATAGGTTATATGGTATAACGTTATAACGTATTAGGTTATATGGTATCACGCTATAACGTATTACGGTATATGGCATGACGTTATAACGTAATGCGTTATATGGTATGACGTTATAACGTAAATAGATTATATGGTATGACGTTATACCGTATTACGTTATATGGGATGACGTTATAACGCATTACGTAATATGGGATGACGTTATAACGTATTACGTTATGTGGGACGACGTTATAACGTAATAGGTTATATGGTATAACGTTATAACGTATTGCGTTAAATGGTATGACGTTATAACGTCATAGGTTATACGGTATGACGATATAACGTAATACGTCATATGGTATGACGTTATAACATATTACATAATATGGGACGACGTTACAACGCATTACGTTATATGGGATGACGTTATAACGTATTACGTTATATGGGATGACATTATAACGTAACACGTAATATGGGATAACGTTATAACGTAATAGGTTATATGGTATAACGTTATAACGTATTACGTTGTATGGTATGACGTTATAACGTAATAGGTTATATGGTATGACGTTATAACGTAATAGGTTATATGGTATAACGTTATACCGTATTACGTTATATGGGATTACGTTATAACGTATTACGTTATATGGGATGATGTTATAACGTAATAGGTTATGTGGTATAACGTTATAACGTATTACGTTATATGATGTGACGTCATAACGTAATAGGTTATATGGTATGACGTTATAACGTAATACCTTATATGGTATGACGTTATAACGTAAATAGGTTATATGGTATGACGTTATACCGTATTACGTCATATGGGATGACGTTATAACGCATTACGTAATATGGGATGACGTTATAACGTATTACGTTATGTGGGACGACGTTATAACGTGTTGCGTTATATGGGATGACGTTATAACGTATTACGTTATATGGGAAGACGTTATAACGTATTGCGTTTAATGCTGTGACGTTATAACGTATTACGTTATATGGGATGACGTTATAACGTATCACGTAATATGGGATGACGTTATAACGTAATAGGTTATATGGTATAACGTTATAACGTATTAGGTTATATGGTATGACGCTATAACGTATTACGGTATATGGCATGACGTTATAACGTAATGCGTTATATGGTATGACGTTATAACGTCATAGGTTATGCGGTATGACGTTATAACGTAATAGGTTATATGGTATAACGTTATAACGTATTAGGTTATACGGTATGACGTTATAACGTAATAGGTTATATGGCATGACGCTATAACGTAATACGTTATATGGTATGACGTTATAACGTAAATAGATTATATGGTATGACGTTATACCGTATTACGTTATATGGGATGACGTTATAACGCATTATGTAATATGGGATGACGTTATAACGTATTACGTTATGTGGGACGACGTTATAACGTAATAGGTTATATGGTATAACGTTATAACGTATTGCGTTAAATGGTATGACGTTATAACGTCATAGGTTATACGGTATGACGATATAACGTAATACGTCATATGGTATGACGTTATAACATATTACATAATATGGGACGACGTTACAACGCATTACGTTATATGGGATGACGTTATAACGTATTACGTTATATGGGATGACATTATAACGTAACACGTAATATGGGATAACGTTATAACGTAATAGGTTATATGGTATAACGTTATAACGTATTACGTTGTATGGTATGACGTTATAACGTAATAGGTTATATGGTATGACGTTATAACGTAATAGGTTATATGGTATAACGTTATACCGTATTACGTTATATGGGATGACGTTATAACGTATTACGTTATATGGGATGATGTTATAACGTAATAGGTTATGTGGTATAACGTTATAACGTATTACGTTATATGATGTGACGTCATAACGTAATAGGTTATATGGTATGACGTTATAACGTAATACCTTATATGGTATGACGTTATAACGTAAATAGGTTATATGGTATGACGTTATACCGTATTACGTCATATGGGATGACGTTATAACGCATTACGTAATATGGGATGACGTTATAACGTATTACGTTATGTGGGACGACGTTATAACGTGTGGCGTTATATGGGATGACGTTATAACGTATTACGTTATATGGGAAGACGTTATAACGTATTGCGTTTAATGCTGTGACGTTATAACGTATTACGTTATATGGGATGACGTTATAACGTATCACGTAATATGGGATGACGTTATAACGTAATAGGTTATATGGTATAACGTTATAACGTATTAGGTTATATGGTATGACGCTATAACGTATTACGGTATATGGCATGACGTTATAACGTAATGCGTTATATGGTATGACGTTATAACGTCATAGGTTATACGGTATGACGTTATAACGTAATAGGTTATATGGCATGACGCTATAACGTAATACGTTATATGGTATGACGTTATAACGTAAATAGATTATATGGTATGACGTTATACCGTATTACGTTATATGGTATGACGTTATAACATATTACATAATATGGGACGACGTTACAACGCATTACGTTATATGGGATGACGTTATAACGTATTACGTTATATGGAATACTGTTATAACGTATTAGGTTATATGGTATGACGCTATAACGTATTACGTTATATGGCATGACGTTATAACGTAATACGTTATATGGTATGACGTTAATACGTAAATAGGTTATATGGTATGACGTTATACCGAATTACGTTATATGGTATGACATTATAACGTAAATAGGTTATATGGTATGACGTTATACCGTATTACGTTATATGGGACGACGTTATAACGTATTGCGTTATATGGTATGACGTTATAACGTATTACGTTATATGGGATGACGTTATAACGTATTACGTAATATGGGATGACGTTATAACGTATTACGTTATGTGGGACGACGTTATAACGTCATAGGTTATACGGTATGACGTCATAACGTAATAGGTTATATGGTATGACGTTATAACGTAATACCTTAAATGGTATGACGTTATAACATAAATAGGTTATATGGTATGACGTTATACCGTATTACGTTATATGGGACGACGTTATAACGTATTGCGTTATATGGTATGACGTTATAACGTATTACGTTATATGGTATGACGCTATAACGTATTACGGTATATGGCATGACGTTATAACGTAATGCGTTATATGGTATGACGTTATAACGTCATAGGTTATACGGTATGACGTCATAACGTAATAGGTTATATGGTATGACGTTATAACGTAATACCTTATATGGTATGACGTTATAACGTAAATAGGTTATATGGTATGACGTTATACCGTATTACGTTATATGAGATGACGTTATAACGCATTACGTAGTATGGGATGACGTTATAACGTATTATGTTATGTGGGACGACGTTATAACGTATTGCGTTATATGGGATGACGTTATAACGTATTACGTTATATGGGATGATGTTATAACGTAATAGGTTATATGGTATAACGTTATAACGTATTACGTTATATGGTATGACGTCATAACGTAATAGGTTATATGGTATGACGTTATAACGTAATACCTTATATGGTATGACGTTAATACGTAAATAGGTTATATGGTATGACGTTATACCGAATTACGTTATATGGGATGACGTTATAACGCATTACGTAATATGGGATGACGTTATAACGTATTACGTTATGTGGGACGACGTTATAACGTATTGCGTTATATTCGATGACGTTATAACGTATTATGTTATATGGGATGACGTTATAACGTATTACGTTATATGGGAAGACGTTATAACGTATTGCGTTATATGGTATGACGTTATAACGTATTACGTTATATGGGATGACGTTATAACGTATTACGTTATATGGGATGACGTTATAACGTAATAGGTTATATGGTATAACGTTATAACTTATTACGTTATATGGTATGACGTTATAACCTCATAGGTCATACGGTATGACGTTATAACGTAATACGTCATATGGTATGACGTTATAACGTATTACGTAATATGGGACGACGTTATAACGCATTACGTTATATGGGAAGACGTTATAACGTATTACGTTATATGGAATACCGTTATAACGTATTAGGTTATATGGGATGACGCTATAACGTATTACGTTATATGGCATGACGTTATAACGTAATACGTTATGTGGTATGACGTTATAACGTTAATAGTTTATATGGTATGACGTTATACCGAATTACGTTATATGGTATGACGTTATAACGTAAATAAATTATATGGTATGACGTTATACCGTATTACGTTATATGGGATGACGTTATAACGCATTACGTAATATGGGATTACGGTATAACGGATTACGTTATGTGGGACGACGTTATAACTTATTGCGTTATATTCGATGACGTTATAACGTATTACGTTATATGGGATGACGTTATAACGTATTACGTTATATGGGAAGACGTTATAACGTATTGCGTTATATGGTATGACGTTATAACGTATTACGTTATATGGGATGACGTCATAACGTATTGCGTTATATGGGACGACATTATAACGTATTACGTTATGTGGGACGACGTTATAACGTGTTGCGTTATATGGGATGACGTTATAACGTATTACGTTATATGGGAAGACGTTATAACGTATTGCGTTTAATGCTATGACGTTATAACGTATTACGTTATATGGGATGACGTTATAACGTATTACGTAATATGGGATGACGTTATAACGTAATAGGTTATATGGTATAACGTTATAACGTATTAGGTTATATGGTATGACGCTATAACGTATTACGATATATGGCATGACGTTATAACGTAATGCGTTATATGGTATGACGTTATAACGTATTACGTTATATGGTATGACGTCATAACGTAATAGGTTATATGGTATGACGTTATAACGTAATACCTTATATGGTATGACGTTATAACGTAAATAGGTTATATGGTATGATGTTATACCGTATTACGTTATATGGGACGACGTTATAACGTATTGCGTTATATGGGATGACGTTATAACGTATTACGTTATATGGGATGATGTTATAACGTAATAGGTTATGTGGTATAACGTTATAACGTATTACGCTATATGGTGTGACGTCATAACGTAATAGGTTATATGGTATGACGTTATAACGTAATACCTTATATGGTATGACGTTATAACGTAAATAGATTATATGGTATGACGTTATAACGTAATAGGTTATATGGCATGACGCTATAACGTAATACGTTATATGGTATGACGTTATAACGTAAATAGATTATATGGTATGACGTTATACCGTATTACGTTATATGGGATGACGTTATAACGCATTACGTAATATGGGATGACGTTATAACGTATTACGTTATGTGGGACGACGTTATAACGTAATAGGTTATATGGTATAACGTTATAACGTATTACGTTAAATGGTATGACGTTATAACGTCATAGGTTATACGGTATGACGATATAACGTAATACGTCATATGGTATGACGTTATAACATATTACATAATATGGGACGACGTTACAACGCATTACGTTATATGGGATGACGTTATAACGTATTACGTTATATGGAATACCGTTATAACGTATTAGGTTATATGGTATGACGCTATAACGTATTACGTTATATGGCATGACGTTATAACGTAATACGTTATATGGTATGACGTTAATACGTAAATAGGTTATATGGTATGACGTTATACCGAATTACGTTATATGGTATGACATTATAACGTAAATAGGTTATATGGTATGACGTTATACCGTATTACGTTATATGGGACGACGTTATAACGTATTGCGTTATATGGTATGACGTTATAACGTATTACGTTATATGGGATGACGTTATAACGTATTACGTAATATGGGATGACGTTATAACGTATTACGTTATGTGGGACGACGTTATAACGTATTGCGTTATATTCGATGACGTTATAACGTATTATGTTATATGGGATGACGTTATAACGTATTACGTTATGTGGGAAGACGTTATAACGTATTGCGTTATATGGTATGACGTTATAACGTATTACGTTATATGGGATGACGTCATAACGTAATAGGTTATATGGTATGACGTTATAACGTAATACCTTATATGGTATGACGTTATAACGTAAATAGGTTATATGGTATGACGTTATACCGTATTACGTTATATGGGATGATGTTATAACGTAATAGGTTATATGGTATAACGTTATAACGTATTACGTTATGTGGGACGACGTTATAACGTAATAGGTTATATGGTATAACGTTATAACGTATTACGTTAAATGGTATGACGTTATAACGTCATAGGTTATACGGTATGACGATATAACGTAATACGTCATATGGTATGACGTTATAACATATTACATAATATGGGACGACGTTACAACGCATTACGTTATATGGGATGACGTTATAACGTATTACGTTATATGGAATACCGTTATAACGTATTAGGTTATATGGTATGACGCTATAACGTATTACGTTATATGGCATGACGTTATAACGTAATACGTTATATGGTATGACGTTAATACGTAAATAGGTTATATGGTATGACGTTATACCGAATTACGTTATATGGTATGACATTATAACGTAAATAGGTTATATGGTATGACGTTATACCGTATTACGTTATATGGGACGACGTTATAACGTATTGCGTTATATGGTATGACGTTGTAACGTATTACGTTATATGGGATGATGTTATAACGTAATAGGTTATATGGTATAACGTTATAACGTATTACGTTATATGGTATGACGTCATAACGTAATAGGTTATATGGTATGACGTTATAACGTAATACCTTATATGGTATGACGTTATAAGGTAAATAGGTTATATGGTATGACGTTATACCGTATTACGTAATATGGGATGACGTTATAACGTATTACGTTATGTGGGACGACGTTATAACGTAATAGGTTATATGGTATAACGTTATAACGTATTACGTTATATGGCATGACGTTATAACGTAATACGTTATATGGTATGACGTTAATACGTAAATAGGTTATATGGTATGACGTTATACCGAATTACGTTATATGGTATGACATTATAACGTAAATAGGTTATATGGTATGACGTTATACCGTATTACGTTATATGGGACGACGTTATAACGTATTGCGTTATATGGTATGACGTTATAACGTATTACGTTATATGGGATGACGTTATAACGTATTACGTAATATGGGATGACGTTATAACGTAATAGGTTATATGGTATAACGTTATAGCGTATTACGTTATATGGTATGACGTCATAACGTAATAGGTTATATGGTATGACGTTATAACGTAATACCTTATATGGTATGACGTTATAACGTAAATAGGTTATATGGTATGACGTTATACCGTATTACGTTATATGGGATGACGTTATAACGCATTACGTAGTATGGGATGACGTTATAACGTATTACGTTATGTGGGACGACGTTATAACGTATTGCGATATATGGGATGACGTTATAACGTATTACGTTATATGGGATGATGTTATAACGTAATAGGTTATATGGTATAACGTTATAACGAATTACGTTATATGGTATGACGTCATAACGTAATAGGTTATATGGTATGACGTTATACCGTATTACGTTTTATGGGATGACGTTATAACGCATTACGTTATATGGGATGACGTTATAACGTAATAGGTTATATGGCATAACGTTATAACGTAATACGTTATATGGTATGACGTTATAACGTAATACGTTATATGGTATGACGTTATAACGTAAATAGGTTATATGGTATGACGTTATACCGTATTACGTTTTATGGGATGACGTTATAACGCATTACGTTATATGGGATGACGTTATAACGTAATAGGTTATATGGCATAACGTTATAACGTATTACGTTATATGGTATGACGTTATAACGTCATAGGTTATATGGTATGACGTTATAACGTAACACGCCATATGGTATGACGTTATAACGTATTACGTAATATGGGACGACGTTATAACGCATTACGTTATATGGGATGACGTTATAACGTATTACGTTATATGGAATACCGTTATAACGTATTAGGTTATATGGTATGACGCTATAACGTATTACGTTATATGGCATGACGTTATAACGTAATACGTTATATGGGAAGACGTTATAACGTATTGCGTTATATGGTATGACGTTATAACGTATTACGTTATATGGGATGACGTTATAACGTATTGCGTTATATGGGACGACATTATAACGTATTACGTTATGTGGGACGACGTTATAACGTGTTGCGTTATATGGGATGACTTTATAACGTATTACGTTATATGGGAAGACTTTATAACGTATTGCGTTTAATGCTATGACGTTATAACGTATTACGTTATATGGGATGACGTTATAACGTATTACGTAATATGGGATGACGTTATAACGTAATAGGTTATATGGTATAACGTTATAACGTATTAGGTTATATGGTATGACGCTATAACGTATTACGATATATGGCATGACGTTATAACGTAATGCGTTATATGGTATGACGTTATAACGTCACAGGTTATACGGTATGACGTTATAACGTAATACGTCATATGGTATGACGTTATAACGTATTACGTAATATGGGACGACGTTATAACGCATTACGTTATATGGGATGACGTTATAACGTATTACGTTATATGGAATACCGTTATAACGTATTAGGTTATATGGGATGACGCTATAACGTATTACGTTATATGGCATGACGCTATAACGTAATACGTTATGTGGTATGACGTTATAACGTTAATAGTTTATATGGTATGACGTTATACCGAATTACGTTATATGGTATGACGTTATAACGTAAATAGGTTATATGGTATGACGTTATACCGTATTACGTTATATGGGATGACGTTATAACGCATTACGTAATATGGGATTACGTTATAACGGATTACGTTATGTGGGACGACGTTATAACTTATTGCGTTATATTCGATGACGTTATAACGTATTACGTTATATGGGATGACGTTATAACGTATTACGTTATATGGGAAGACGTTATAACGTATTGCGTTATATGGTATGACGTTATAACGTATTACGTTACATGGGATGACGTTATAACGTATTGCGTTATATGGGACGACATTATAACGTATTACGTTATGTGGGACGACGTTATAACGTGTTGCGTTATATGGGATGACTTTATAACGTATTACGTTATATGGGAAGACTTTATAACGTATTGCGTTTAATGCTATGACGTTATAACGTATTACGTTATATGGGATGACGTTATAACGTATTACGTAATATGGGATGACGTTATAACGTAATAGGTTATATGGTACAACGTTATAACGTATTAGGTTATATGGTATGACGCTATAACGTATTACGATATATAGCATGACGTTATAACGTAATGCGTTATATGGTATGACGTTATAACGTCACAGGTTATACGGTATGACGTTATAACGTAATAGGTTATATGGCATGACGCTATAACGTATTACGTAATATGGGACGACGTTATAACAGATTACGTTATGTGGGACGACGTTATAACTTATTGCGTTATATGGGATGACGTTATAACGTATTACGTTATATGGGATGACGTTATAACGTATTACGTTATATGGGATGACAGTATAACGTAATAGGTTATATGGTATAACGTTATAACGTATTACGTTATATGGTATGACGTTATAACGTCATAGGTTATACGGTATGACGTTATAACGTAATACGTCATATGGTATGACGTTATAACGTATTACGTAATATGGGACGACGTTATAACAGATTACGTTATGTGGGACGACGTTATAACTTATTGCGTTATATGGGATGACGTTATAACGTCTTACGTTATATGGGATGACGATATAACGCATTACGTAATATGGGATGACGTTATAACGTATTACGTTATGTGGGACGACGTTATAACGTATTACGTTATGTGGGACAACGTTATAACGTATTGCGTTATATGGGATGACGTTATAACGTCTTACGTTATATGGGATGACGTTATAACGTATTACGTTATATGGGATGACAGTATAACGTAATAGGTTATATGGTATAACGTTATAACGTATTACGTTATATGGTATGACGTTATGACGTCATAGGTTATACGGTATGACGTTATAACGTAATACGTCATATGGTATGACGTTATAACGTAAATGGGTTATATGGTATGACGTTATAACGTATTACGTTATATGGGATGACGTTATAACGCATTACGTAATATGGGATGACGTTATAGCGTATTACGTTATGTGGGACGACGTTATAACGTAATAGGTTATATGGTATAACGTTATAACGTATTACGTTATATGGTATGACGTCATAACGTAATAGGTTATACGGTATGACGTTATAACGTAATACCTTATATGGTATGACGTTATAACGTATTACGTTATATGGTATGACGTTATGACGTCATAGGTTATACGGTATGACGTTATAACGTAATACGTCATATGGTATGACGTTATAACGTAAATGGGTTATATGGTATGACGTTATAACGTCTTACGTTATATGGGATGACGATATAACGCATTACGTAATATGGGATGACGTTATAACGTATTACGTTATGTGGGACGACGTTATAACGTATTACGTTATGTGGGACGACGTTATAACTTATTGCGTTATATGGGATGACGTTATAACGTCTTACGTTATATGGGATGACGATATAACGCATTACGTAATATGGGATGACGTTATAACGTATTACGTTATGTGGGACGACGTTATAACGTATTACGTTATGTGGGACAACGTTATAACGTATTGCGTTATATGGGATGACGTTATAACGTCTTACGTTATATGGGATGACGTTATAACGTATTACGTTATATGGGATGACAGTATAACGTAATAGGTTATATGGTATAACGTTATAACGTATTACGTTATATGGTATGACGTTATGACGTCATAGGTTATACGGTATGACGTTATAACGTAATACGTCATATGGTATGACGTTATAACGTAAATGGGTTATATGGTATGACGTTATAACGTATTACGTTATATGGGATGACGTTATAACGTATTACGTTATATGGGATGATGTTATAACGTAAATAGGTTATATGGTATGACGTTATACCGTATTACGTTATATGGGATGACGTTATAACGCATTACGTAATATGGGATGACGTTATAACGTATTACGTTATGTGGGACGACGTTATAACGTGTTGCGTTATATGGGATGACGTTATAACGTATTACGTTATATGGGAAGACGTTATAACGTATTGCGTTTAATGCTGTGACGTTATAACGTATTACGTTATATGGGATGACGTTATAACGTATTACGTAATATGGGATGACGTTATAACGTAATAGGTTATATGGTATAACGTTATAACGTCATAGGTTATACGGTATGACGTTATAACGTAATAGGTTATATGGCATGACGCTATAACGTAATACGTTATATGGTATGACGTTATAACGTAAATAGATTATATGGTATGACGTTATACCGTATTACGTTATATGGGATGACGTTATAACGCATTACGTAAAATGGGATGACGTTATAACGTATTACGTTATGTGGGACGACGTTATGACGTAATAGGTTATATGGTATAACGTTATAACGTATTACGTTAAATGGTATGACGTTATAACGTCATAGGTTATACGGTATGCCAATATAACGTAATACGTCATATGGTATGACGTTATAACGTATTACATAATATGGGACGACGTTACAACGCATTACGTTATATGGGACGACGTTATAACGCATTACGTAATATGGGATGACGTTATAACGTAATAGGTTATATGGTATGACGTTATACCGTATTACGTTATATGGGATGACGTTATAACGTATTGCGTAATATGGGGTGACGTTATAACATATTACGTTATATGGGCTGACGTTATAACGGATTACGTTATGTGGGACGACGTTATAACTTATTGCGTTATATGGGATGACGTTATAAGGTATTACGTTATATGGGATGACGTTATAACGTATTACGTTATGTGGTATGACGTTATAACGTTAATAGGTTATATGGGATGACGTTATACCGAATTACGTTATATGGTATGACGTCATAACGTAAATAGGTTATATGGTATGACGTTATACCGTATTGCGTTATATGGGATGACGTTATAACGCATTACGTAATATGGGATTACGTTATAACGGATTACGTTATGTGGGACGACGTTATAACTTATTGCGTTATATGGGATGACGTTATAACGTATTACGTTATATGGGATGACGTTATAACGTATTACGTTATATGGGAAGACGTTATAACGTGTTGCGTTATATGGTACGACGTTATAACGTATTACGTTATATGGGATGACATTATAACGTAACACGTAATATGGGATAACGTTATAACGTAATAGGTTATATGGTAGAACGTTATAACGTATTACGTTGTATGGTACGACGTTATAACGTAATAGGTTATATGGTATGACGTTATAACGTAATACGTTATATGGTATGACGTTATAACGGAATACGTTATATGGTATGACGTTATAACGTAAATAGGTTATATGGTATGACGTTATACCGTAATACCTTATATGGTATGACGTTATAACGTAAATAGGTTATATGGTATGACGTTATACCGTATTACGTTATATGGGATGACGTTATAACGCATTACGTAATATGGGATGACGTTATAGCGTATTACGTTATGTGGGACGACGTTATAACGCATTGCGTTATATGGGATGACGTTATAACGTATTACGTTATATGGGATGATGTTATAACGTAATAGGTTATGTGGTATAACGTTATAACGTATTACGTTATATGGTATGACGTCATAACGTAATAGGTTATATGGTATGACGTTATAACGTAATACCTTATATGGTATGACGTTATAACGTAAATAGGTTATATGGCATGACGTTATACCGTATTACGTTATATGGGATGACGTTATAACGCATTACGTAATATGGGATGACGTTATAACGTATTACGTTATGTGGGACGACGTTATAACGTGTTGCGTTATATGGGATGACGTTATAACGTATTACGTTATATGGGAAGACGTTATAACGTATTGCGTTTAATGCTGTGACGTTATAACGTATTACGTTATATGGGATGACGTTATAACGTATCACGTAATATGGGAAGACGTTATAACGTATTGCGTTTAATGCTGTGACGTTATAACGTATTACGTTATATGGGATGACATTATAACGTAACACGTAATATGGGATAACGTTATAACAGATTACGTTATGTGGGACGACGTTATAACTTATTGCGTTATATGGGATGACGTTATAACGTATTACGTTATATGGGATGACGTTATAACGTATTACGTTATATGGGAAGACGTTATAACGTATTGCGTTATATGGTATGACGTTATAACGTAAATAGGTTATATGGTATGACGTTATACCGTATTACGTTTTATGGTATGAGGTTATAACGCATTGCGTTATATGGGATGACGTTATAACGTAATAGGTTATATGGCATAACGTTATAACGTATTACGTTCAATGGTATGACGTTATAACGTCATAGGTTATACGGTATGACGTTATAACGTAACACGTCATATGGTATGACGTTATAACGTATTACGTAATATGGGACGACGTTATAACGCATTACGTTATATGGGATGACGTTATAACGTATTACGTTATATGGAATACCGTTATAACGTATTAGGTTATATGGTATGACGCTATAACGTATTACGTTATATGGCATGACGGTATAACGTAATACGTTGTATGGTATGACGTTAATACGTAAATAGGTTATATGGTATGACGTTATACCGAATTACGTTTTATGGGATGACGTTATAACGCATTACGTTATATGGGATGACGTTATAACGTAATAGGCTATATGGTATAACGTTATAACGTAATACCTTATATGGTATGACGTTATAACGTAAATATGTTATATGGTATGACGTTATTCCGTATTACGTTATATGTGATGACGTTATAACGCATTACGTAATATGGGATGACGTTATTGCGTATTACGTTATGTGGGACGACGTTATAACGTATTGCGTTATATGGGATGACGTTATAACGTATTACGTTATATGGGATGATGTTATAACGTAATAGGTTATATGGTATAACGTTATAACGTATTACGTTATATGGTATGACGTCATAACGTAATAGGTTATATGGTATGACGTTATAACGTAATACCTTATATGGTATGACGTTATAAGGTAAATAGGTTATATGGTATGACGTTATACCGTATTACGTAATATGGGATGACGTTATAACGTATTACGTTATGTGGGACGACGTTATAACGTAATAGGTTATATGGTATAACGTTATAACGTATTACGTTATATGGCATGACGTTATAACGTAATACGTTATATGGTATGACGTTAATACGTAAATAGGTTATATGGTATGACGTTATACCGAATTACGTTATATGGTATGACATAATAACGTAAATAGGTTATATGGTATGACGTTATACCGTATTACGTTATATGGGACGACGTTATAACGTATTGCGTTATATGGTATGACGTTATAACGTATTACGTTATATGGGATGACGTTATAACGTATTACGTAATATGGGATGACGTTATAACGTAATAGGTTATATGGTATAACGTTATAGCGTATTACGTTATATGGTATGACGTCATAACGTAATAGGTTATATGGTATGACGTTATAACGTAATACCTTATATGGTATGACGTTATAACGTAAATAGGTTATATGGTATGACGTTATACCGTATTACGTTATATGGGATGACGTTATAACGCATTACGTAGTATGGGATGACGTTATAACGTATTACGTTATGTGGGACGACGTTATAACGTATTGCGATATATGGGATGACGTTATAACGTATTACGTTATATGGGATGATGTTATAACGTAATAGGTTATATGGTATAACGTTATAACGAATTACGTTATATGGTATGACGTCATAACGTAATAGGTTATATGGTATGACGTTATAACGTAATACCTTATATGGTATGACGTTATAACGTAAATAGATTTTATGGTATGACGTTATACCGTATTACGTTATATGGGATGACGTTATAACGCATTACGTAATATGGGATGACGTTATAACGTATTACGTTATGTGGGACGACGTTATAACGTATTGCGTTATATTCGATGACGTTATAACGTATTACGTTATATGGGAAGACGTTATAACGTATTACGTTATATGGTATGACGTTATAACGTCATAGGTTATACGGTATGACGTTATAACGTAACACGTCATATGGTATGACGTTATAACGTATTACGTAATATGGGACGACGTTATAACGCATTACGTTATATGGGATGGCGTTATAACGTATTACGTTATATGGAATACCGTTATAACGTATTAGGTTATATGGTATGACGCTATAACGTATTACGTTATATGGCATGACGTTATAACGTAATACGTTATATGGTATGACGTTAATACGTAAATAGGTTATATGGTATGACGTTATACCGAATTACGTTTTATGGGATGACGTTATAACGCATTACGTTATATGGGATGACGTTATAACGTAATAGGCTATATGGTATAACGTTATAACGTATTACGTTATATGGTATGACGTCATAACGTAATAGGTTATATGGTATGACGTTATAACGTAATACCTTATATGGTATGACGTTATAACGTAAATAGGTTATATGGTATGACGTTATACCGTATTACGTTATATGGGATGACGTTATAACGCATTACGTAATATGGGATGACGTTATAGCGTATTACGTTATGTGGGACGACGTTATAACGTATTGCGTTATATGGGATGACGTTATAACGTATTACGTTATATGGGATGATGTTATAACGTAACGGGTTATATGGTATAACGTTATAACGTATTACGTTATATGGTATGACGTCATAACGTAATAGGTTATATGGTATGACGTTATAACGTAATACCTTATATGGTATGACGTTATAACGTAAATAGGTTATATGGTATGACGTTATACCGTATTACGTAATATGGGATGACGTTATAACGTATTACGTTATGTGGGACGACGTTATAACGTAATAGGTTATATGGTATAACGTTATAATGTATTACGTTACGTGGCATAACGTTATAACGTAATACGTTATATGGTATGACGTTAATACGTAAATAGGTTATATGGTATGACGTTATACCGTATTACGTTATATGGGATGACGTTATAACGCATTACGTAACATGGGATTACGTTATAAAGGATTACGTTATGTGGGACGACGTTATAACTTATTACGTTATATGGGATGACGTTATAACGTATTACGTTATATGGGATGACGTTATAACGTATTACGTTATATGGCATGACGGTATAACGTAATACGTTATATGGTATGACGTTAATACGTAAATAGGTTATATGGTATGACGTTATACCGAATTACGTTTTATGGGATGACGTTATAACGCATTACGTTATATGGTATGACGTCATAACGTAATAGGTTATATGGTATGACGTTATAACGTAATACCTTATATGGTATGACGTTATAAGGTAAATAGGTCATATGGTATGACGTTACACCGTATTACGTAATATGGGATGACGTTATAACGTATTACGTTATGTGGGACGACGTTATAACGTAATAGGTTATATGGTATAACGTTATAACGTATAACGTTATATGGTATGACGTCATAACGTAATAGGTTATATGGTATGACGTTATAACGTAATACCTTATATGGTATGACGTTATAACGTAAATAGATTATATGGTATGACGTTATACCGTATTACGTTATATGGGATGACGTTATAACGCATTACGTAATATGGGATGACGTTATAACGTATTACGTTATGTGGGACGACGTTAATACGTAAATAAGTTATATGGTATGACGTTATACCGAATTACGTTATATGGTATGACATTATAACGTAAATAGGTTATATGGTATGACGTTATACCGTATTACGTAATATGGGATGACGTTATAAATTATTACGTTATGTGGGACGACGTTATAACGTAATAGGTTATATGGTATAACGTTATAATGTATTACGTTATATGGCATAACGTTATAACGTAATACGTTATATGGTATGACGTTAATACGTAAATAGGTTATATGGTATGACGTTATACCGAATTACGTTATATGGTATGACATTATAACGTAAATAGGTTATATGGTATGACGTTATACCGTATTACGTTATATGGGACGACGTTATAACGTATTGCGTTATATGGTATAACGTTATAACGTATTACGTTATAACGTAATAGGTTATATGGGATGACGTTATAACGTATTACGTAATATGGGATGACGTTATAACGTAATAGGTTATATGGTATAACGTTATAGCGTATTACGTTATATGGTATGACGTCATAACGTAATAGGTTATATGGTATGACGTTATAACGTAATACCTTATATGGTATGACGTTATAACGTAAATAGGTTATATGGTATGACGTTATACCGTATTACGTTATATGGGATGACGTTATAACGCATTACGTAATATGGGATGACGTTATAACGTATTACGTTATGTGGGACGACGTTATAACGTGTTGCGTTATATGGGATGACGTTATAACGTATTACGTTATATGGGAAGACGTTATAACGTATTGCGTTTAATGCTGTGACGTTATAACGTATTACGTTATATGGGATGACGTTATAACGTATCACGTAATATGGGAAGACGTTATAACGTATTGCGTTTAATGCTGTGACGTTATAACGTATTACGTTATATGGGATGACATTATAACGTAACACGTAATATGGGATAACGTTATAACAGATTACGTTATGTGGGACGACGTTATAACTTATTGCGTTATATGGGATGACGTTATAACGTATTACGTTATATGGGATGACGTTATAACGTATTACGTTATATGGGAAGACGTTATAACGTATTGCGTTATATGGTATGACGTTATAACGTAAATAGGTTATATGGTATGACGTTATACCGTATTACGTTTTATGGTATGAGGTTATAACGCATTACGTTATATGGGATGACGTTATAACGTAATAGGTTATATGGCATAACGTTATAACGTATTACGTTCAATGGTATGACGTTATAACGTCATAGGTTATACGGTATGACGTTATAACGTAACACGTCATATGGTATGACGTTATAACGTATTACGTAATATGGGACGACGTTATAACGCATTACGTTATATGGGATGACGTTATAACGTATTACGTTATATGGAATACCGTTATAACGTATTAGGTTATATGGTATGACGCTATAACGTATTACGTTATATGGCATGACGGTATAACGTAATACGTTGTATGGTATGACGTTAATACGTAAATAGGTTATATGGTATGACGTTATACCGAATTACGTTTTATGGGATGACGTTATAACGCATTACGTTATATGGGATGACGTTATAACGTAATAGGCTATATGGTATAACGTTATAACGTAATACCTTATATGGTATGACGTTATAACGTAAATATGTTATATGGTATGACGTTATTCCGTATTACGTTATATGTGATGACGTTATAACGCATTACGTAATATGGGATGACGTTATTGCGTATTACGTTATGTGGGACGACGTTATAACGTATTGCGTTATATGGGATGACGTTATAACGTATTACGTTATATGGGATGATGTTATAACGTAATAGGTTATATGGTATAACGTTATAACGTATTACGTTATATGGTATGACGTCATAACGTAATAGGTTATATGGTATGACGTTATAACGTAATACCTTATATGGTATGACGTTATAAGGTAAATAGGTTATATGGTATGACGTTATACCGTATTACGTAATATGGGATGACGTTATAACGTATTACGTTATGTGGGACGACGTTATAACGTAATAGGTTATATGGTATAACGTTATAACGTATTACGTTATATGGCATGACGTTATAACGTAATACGTTATATGGTATGACGTTAATACGTAAATAGGTTATATGGTATGACGTTATACCGAATTACGTTATATGGTATGACATAATAACGTAAATAGGTTATATGGTATGACGTTATACCGTATTACGTTATATGGGACGACGTTATAACGTATTGCGTTATATGGTATGACGTTATAACGTATTACGTTATATGGGATGACGTTATAACGTATTACGTAATATGGGATGACGTTATAACGTAATAGGTTATATGGTATAACGTTATAGCGTATTACGTTATATGGTATGACGTCATAACGTAATAGGTTATATGGTATGACGTTATAACGTAATACCTTATATGGTATGACGTTATAACGTAAATAGGTTATATGGTATGACGTTATACCGTATTACGTTATATGGGATGACGTTATAACGCATTACGTAGTATGGGATGACGTTATAACGTATTACGTTATGTGGGACGACGTTATAACGTATTGCGATATATGGGATGACGTTATAACGTATTACGTTATATGGGATGATGTTATAACGTAATAGGTTATATGGTATAACGTTATAACGAATTACGTTATATGGTATGACGTCATAACGTAATAGGTTATATGGTATGACGTTATAACGTAATACCTTATATGGTATGACGTTATAACGTAAATAGATTTTATGGTATGACGTTATACCGTATTACGTTATATGGGATGACGTTATAACGCATTACGTAATATGGGATGACGTTATAACGTATTACGTTATGTGGGACGACGTTATAACGTATTGCGTTATATTCGATGACGTTATAACGTATTACGTTATATGGGAAGACGTTATAACGTATTACGTTATATGGTATGACGTTATAACGTCATAGGTTATACGGTATGACGTTATAACGTAACACGTCATATGGTATGACGTTATAACGTATTACGTAATATGGGACGACGTTATAACGCATTACGTTATATGGGATGACGTTATAACGTATTACGTTATATGGAATACCGTTATAACGTATTAGGTTATATGGTATGACGCTATAACGTATTACGTTATATGGCATGACGTTATAACGTAATACGTTATATGGTATGACGTTAATACGTAAATAGGTTATATGGTATGACGTTATACCGAATTACGTTTTATGGGATGACGTTATAACGCATTACGTTATATGGGATGACGTTATAACGTAATAGGCTATATGGTATAACGTTATAACGTATTACGTTATATGGTATGACGTCATAACGTAATAGGTTATATGGTATGACGTTATAACGTAATACCTTATATGGTATGACGTTATAACGTAAATAGGTTATATGGTATGACGTTATACCGTATTACGTTATATGGGATGACGTTATAACGCATTACGTAATATGGGATGACGTTATAGCGTATTACGTTATGTGGGACGACGTTATAACGTATTGCGTTATATGGGATGACGTTATAACGTATTACGTTATATGGGATGATGTTATAACGTAACGGGTTATATGGTATAACGTTATAACGTATTACGTTATATGGTATGACGTCATAACGTAATAGGTTATATGGTATGACGTTATAACGTAATACCTTATATGGTATGACGTTATAACGTAAATAGGTTATATGGTATGACGTTATACCGTATTACGTAATATGGGATGACGTTATAACGTATTACGTTATGTGGGACGACGTTATAACGTAATAGGTTATATGGTATAACGTTATAATGTATTACGTTACGTGGCATAACGTTATAACGTAATACGTTATATGGTATGACGTTAATACGTAAATAGGTTATATGGTATGACGTTATACCGTATTACGTTATATGGGATGACGTTATAACGCATTACGTAATATGGGATTACGTTATAAAGGATTACGTTATGTGGGACGACGTTATAACTTATTACGTTATATGGGATGACGTTATAACGTATTACGTTATATGGGATGACGTTATAACGTATTACGTTATATGGCATGACGGTATAACGTAATACGTTATATGGTATGACGTTAATACGTAAATAGGTTATATGGTATGACGTTATACCGAATTACGTTTTATGGGATGACGTTATAACGCATTACGTTATATGGTATGACGTCATAACGTAATAGGTTATATGGTATGACGTTATAACGTAATACCTTATATGGTATGACGTTATAACGTAATACCTTATATGGTATGACGTTATAAGGTAAATAGGTCATATGGTATGACGTTACACCGTATTACGTAATATGGGATGACGTTATAACGTATTACGTTATGTGGGACGACGTTATAACGTAATAGGTTATATGGTATAACGTTATAACGTATAACGTTATATGGTATGACGTCATAACGTAATAGGTTATATGGTATGACGTTATAACGTAATACCTTATATGGTATGACGTTATAACGTAAATAGATTATATGGTATGACGTTATACCGTATTACGTTATATGGGATGACGTTATAACGCATTACGTAATATGGGATGACGTTATAACGTATTACGTTATGTGGGACGACGTTAATACGTAAATAAGTTATATGGTATGACGTTATACCGAATTACGTTATATGGTATGACATTATAACGTAAATAGGTTATATGGTATGACGTTATACCGTATTACGTAATATGGGATGACGTTATAAATTATTACGTTATGTGGGACGACGTTATAACGTAATAGGTTATATGGTATAACGTTATAATGTATTACGTTATATGGCATAACGTTATAACGTAATACGTAATATGGGATGACGTTATAACGTAATAGGTTATATGGTATAACGTTATAGCGTATTACGTTATATGGTATGACGTCATAACGTAATAGGTTATATGGTATGACGTTATAACGTAATACCTTATATGGTATGACGTTATAACGTAAATAGGTTATATGGTATGACGTTATACCGTATTACGTTATATGGGATGACGTTATAACGCATTACGTAGTATGGGATGACGTTATAACGTATTACGTTATGTGGGACGACGTTATAACGTATTGCGATATATGGGATGACGTTATAACGTATTACGTTATATGGGATGATGTTATAACGTAATAGGTTATATGGTATAACGTTATAACGAATTACGTTATATGGTATGACGTCATAACGTAATAGGTTATATGGTATGACGTTATAACGTAATACCTTATATGGTATGACGTTATAACGTAAATAGATTTTATGGTATGACGTTATACCGTATTACGTTATATGGGATGACGTTATAACGCATTACGTAATATGGGATGACGTTATAACGTATTACGTTATGTGGGACGACGTTATAACGTATTGCGTTATATTCGATGACGTTATAACGTATTACGTTATATGGGAAGACGTTATAACGTATTACGTTATATGGTATGACGTTATAACGTCATAGGTTATACGGTATGACGTTATAACGTAACACGTCATATGGTATGACGTTATAACGTATTACGTAATATGGGACGACGTTATAACGCATTACGTTATATGGGATGACGTTATAACGTATTACGTTATATGGAATACCGTTATAACGTATTAGGTTATATGGTATGACGCTATAACGTATTACGTTATATGGCATGACGTTATAACGTAATACGTTATATGGTATGACGTTAATACGTAAATAGGTTATATGGTATGACGTTATACCGAATTACGTTTTATGGGATGACGTTATAACGCATTACGTTATATGGGATGACGTTATAACGTAATAGGCTATATGGTATAACGTTATAACGTATTACGTTATATGGTATGACGTCATAACGTAATAGGTTATATGGTATGACGTTATAACGTAATACCTTATATGGTATGACGTTATAACGTAAATAGGTTATATGGTATGACGTTATACCGTATTACGTTATATGGGATGACGTTATAACGCATTACGTAATATGGGATGACGTTATAGCGTATTACGTTATGTGGGACGACGTTATAACGTATTGCGTTATATGGGATGACGTTATAACGTATTACGTTATATGGGATGATGTTATAACGTAACGGGTTATATGGTATAACGTTATAACGTATTACGTTATATGGTATGACGTCATAACGTAATAGGTTATATGGTATGACGTTATAACGTAATACCTTATATGGTATGACGTTATAACGTAAATAGGTTATATGGTATGACGTTATACCGTATTACGTAATATGGGATGACGTTATAACGTATTACGTTATGTGGGACGACGTTATAACGTAATAGGTTATATGGTATAACGTTATAATGTATTACGTTACGTGGCATAACGTTATAACGTAATACGTTATATGGTATGACGTTAATACGTAAATAGGTTATATGGTATGACGTTATACCGTATTACGTTATATGGGATGACGTTATAACGCATTACGTAATATGGGATTACGTTATAAAGGATTACGTTATGTGGGACGACGTTATAACTTATTACGTTATATGGGATGACGTTATAACGTATTACGTTATATGGGATGACGTTATAACGTATTACGTTATATGGCATGACGGTATAACGTAATACGTTATATGGTATGACGTTAATACGTAAATAGGTTATATGGTATGACGTTATACCGAATTACGTTTTATGGGATGACGTTATAACGCATTACGTTATATGGTATGACGTCATAACGTAATAGGTTATATGGTATGACGTTATAACGTAATACCTTATATGGTATGACGTTATAACGTAATACCTTATATGGTATGACGTTATAAGGTAAATAGGTCATATGGTATGACGTTACACCGTATTACGTAATATGGGATGACGTTATAACGTATTACGTTATGTGGGACGACGTTATAACGTAATAGGTTATATGGTATAACGTTATAACGTATAACGTTATATGGTATGACGTCATAACGTAATAGGTTATATGGTATGACGTTATAACGTAATACCTTATATGGTATGACGTTATAACGTAAATAGATTATATGGTATGACGTTATACCGTATTACGTTATATGGGATGACGTTATAACGCATTACGTAATATGGGATGACGTTATAACGTATTACGTTATGTGGGACGACGTTAATACGTAAATAAGTTATATGGTATGACGTTATACCGAATTACGTTATATGGTATGACATTATAACGTAAATAGGTTATATGGTATGACGTTATACCGTATTACGTAATATGGGATGACGTTATAAATTATTACGTTATGTGGGACGACGTTATAACGTGTTGCGTTATATGGGATGACGTTATAACGTATTACGTTATATGGGAAGACGTTATAACGTATTGCGTTTAATGCTGTGACGTTATAACGTATTACGTTATATGGGATGACGTTATAACGTATCACGTAATATGGGAAGACGTTATAACGTATTGCGTTTAATGCTGTGACGTTATAACGTATTACGTTATATGGGATGACATTATAACGTAACACGTAATATGGGATAACGTTATAACAGATTACGTTATGTGGGACGACGTTATAACTTATTGCGTTATATGGGATGACGTTATAACGTATTACGTTATATGGGATGACGTTATAACGTATTACGTTATATGGGAAGACGTTATAACGTATTGCGTTATATGGTATGACGTTATAACGTAAATAGGTTATATGGTATGACGTTATACCGTATTACGTTTTATGGTATGAGGTTATAACGCATTGCGTTATATGGGATGACGTTATAACGTAATAGGTTATATGGCATAACGTTATAACGTATTACGTTCAATGGTATGACGTTATAACGTCATAGGTTATACGGTATGACGTTATAACGTAACACGTCATATGGTATGACGTTATAACGTATTACGTAATATGGGACGACGTTATAACGCATTACGTTATATGGGATGACGTTATAACGTATTACGTTATATGGAATACCGTTATAACGTATTAGGTTATATGGTATGACGCTATAACGTATTACGTTATATGGCATGACGGTATAACGTAATACGTTGTATGGTATGACGTTAATACGTAAATAGGTTATATGGTATGACGTTATACCGAATTACGTTTTATGGGATGACGTTATAACGCATTACGTTATATGGGATGACGTTATAACGTAATAGGCTATATGGTATAACGTTATAACGTAATACCTTATATGGTATGACGTTATAACGTAAATATGTTATATGGTATGACGTTATTCCGTATTACGTTATATGTGATGACGTTATAACGCATTACGTAATATGGGATGACGTTATTGCGTATTACGTTATGTGGGACGACGTTATAACGTATTGCGTTATATGGGATGACGTTATAACGTATTACGTTATATGGGATGATGTTATAACGTAATAGGTTATATGGTATAACGTTATAACGTATTACGTTATATGGTATGACGTCATAACGTAATAGGTTATATGTTATGACGTTATAACGTAATACCTTATATGGTATGACGTTATAAGGTAAATAGGTTATATGGTATGACGTTATACCGTATTACGTAATATGGGATGACGTTATAACGTATTACGTTATGTGGGACGACGTTATAACGTAATAGGTTATATGGTATAACGTTATAACGTATTACGTTATATGGCATGACGTTATAACGTAATACGTTATATGGTATGACGTTAATACGTAAATAGGTTATATGGTATGACGTTATACCGAATTACGTTATATGGTATGACATAATAACGTAAATAGGTTATATGGTATGACGTTATACCGTATTACGTTATATGGGACGACGTTATAACGTATTGCGTTATATGGTATGACGTTATAACGTATTACGTTATATGGGATGACGTTATAACGTATTACGTAATATGGGATGACGTTATAACGTAATAGGTTATATGGTATAACGTTATAGCGTATTACGTTATATGGTATGACGTCATAACGTAATAGGTTATATGGTATGACGTTATAACGTAATACCTTATATGGTATGACGTTATAACGTAAATAGGTTATATGGTATGACGTTATACCGTATTACGTTATATGGGATGACGTTATAACGCATTACGTAGTATGGGATGACGTTATAACGTATTACGTTATGTGGGACGACGTTATAACGTATTGCGATATATGGGATGACGTTATAACGTATTACGTTATATGGGATGATGTTATAACGTAATAGGTTATATGGTATAACGTTATAACGAATTACGTTATATGGTATGACGTCATAACGTAATAGGTTATATGGTATGACGTTATAACGTAATACCTTATATGGTATGACGTTATAACGTAAATAGATTTTATGGTATGACGTTATACCGTATTACGTTATATGGGATGACGTTATAACGCATTACGTAATATGGGATGACGTTATAACGTATTACGTTATGTGGGACGACGTTATAACGTATTGCGTTATATTCGATGACGTTATAACGTATTACGTTATATGGGAAGACGTTATAACGTATTACGTTATATGGTATGACGTTATAACGTCATAGGTTATACGGTATGACGTTATAACGTAACACGTCATATGGTATGACGTTATAACGTATTACGTAATATGGGACGACGTTATAACGCATTACGTTATATGGGATGGCGTTATAACGTATTACGTTATATGGAATACCGTTATAACGTATTAGGTTATATGGTATGACGCTATAACGTATTACGTTATATGGCATGACGTTATAACGTAATACGTTATATGGTATGACGTTAATACGTAAATAGGTTATATGGTATGACGTTATACCGAATTACGTTTTATGGGATGACGTTATAACGCATTACGTTATATGGGATGACGTTATAACGTAATAGGCTATATGGTATAACGTTATAACGTATTACGTTATATGGTATGACGTCATAACGTAATAGGTTATATGGTATGACGTTATAACGTAATACCTTATATGGTATGACGTTATAACGTAAATAGGTTATATGGTATGACGTTATACCGTATTACGTTATATGGGATGACGTTATAACGCATTACGTAATATGGGATGACGTTATAGCGTATTACGTTATGTGGGACGACGTTATAACGTATTGCGTTATATGGGATGACGTTATAACGTATTACGTTATATGGGATGATGTTATAACGTAACGGGTTATATGGTATAACGTTATAACGTATTACGTTATATGGTATGACGTCATAACGTAATAGGTTATATGGTATGACGTTATAACGTAATACCTTATATGGTATGACGTTATAACGTAAATAGGTTATATGGTATGACGTTATACCGTATTACGTAATATGGGATGACGTTATAACGTATTACGTTATGTGGGACGACGTTATAACGTAATAGGTTATATGGTATAACGTTATAATGTATTACGTTACGTGGCATAACGTTATAACGTAATACGTTATATGGTATGACGTTAATACGTAAATAGGTTATATGGTATGACGTTATACCGTATTACGTTATATGGGATGACGTTATAACGCATTACGTAACATGGGATTACGTTATAAAGGATTACGTTATGTGGGACGACGTTATAACTTATTACGTTATATGGGATGACGTTATAACGTATTACGTTATATGGGATGACGTTATAACGTATTACGTTATATGGCATGACGGTATAACGTAATACGTTATATGGTATGACGTTAATACGTAAATAGGTTATATGGTATGACGTTATACCGAATTACGTTTTATGGGATGACGTTATAACGCATTACGTTATATGGTATGACGTCATAACGTAATAGGTTATATGGTATGACGTTATAACGTAATACCTTATATGGTATGACGTTATAAGGTAAATAGGTCATATGGTATGACGTTACACCGTATTACGTAATATGGGATGACGTTATAACGTATTACGTTATGTGGGACGACGTTATAACGTAATAGGTTATATGGTATAACGTTATAACGTATAACGTTATATGGTATGACGTCATAACGTAATAGGTTATATGGTATGACGTTATAACGTAATACCTTATATGGTATGACGTTATAACGTAAATAGATTATATGGTATGACGTTATACCGTATTACGTTATATGGGATGACGTTATAACGCATTACGTAATATGGGATGACGTTATAACGTATTACGTTATGTGGGACGACGTTAATACGTAAATAAGTTATATGGTATGACGTTATACCGAATTACGTTATATGGTATGACATTATAACGTAAATAGGTTATATGGTATGACGTTATACCGTATTACGTAATATGGGATGACGTTATAAATTATTACGTTATGTGGGACGACGTTATAACGTAATAGGTTATATGGTATAACGTTATAATGTATTACGTTATATGGCATAACGTTATAACGTAATACGTTATATGGTATGACGTTAATACGTAAATAGGTTATATGGTATGACGTTATACCGAATTACGTTATATGGTATGACATTATAACGTAAATAGGTTATATGGTATGACGTTATACCGTATTACGTTATATGGGACGACGTTATAACGTATTGCGTTATATGGTATAACGTTATAACGTATTACGTTATAACGTAATAGGTTATATGGGATGACGTTATAACGTATTACGTAATATGGGATGACGTTATAACGTAATAGGTTATATGGTATAACGTTATAGCGTATTACGTTATATGGTATGACGTCATAACGTAATAGGTTATATGGTATGACGTTATAACGTAATACCTTATATGGTATGACGTTATAACGTAAATAGGTTATATGGTATGACGTTATACCGTATTACGTTATATGGGATGACGTTATAACGCATTACGTAATATGGGATGACGTTATAACGTATTACGTTATGTGGGACGACGTTATAACGTGTTGCGTTATATGGGATGACGTTATAACGTATTACGTTATATGGGAAGACGTTATAACGTATTGCGTTTAATGCTGTGACGTTATAACGTATTACGTTATATGGGATGACGTTATAACGTATCACGTAATATGGGAAGACGTTATAACGTATTGCGTTTAATGCTGTGACGTTATAACGTATTACGTTATATGGGATGACATTATAACGTAACACGTAATATGGGATAACGTTATAACAGATTACGTTATGTGGGACGACGTTATAACTTATTGCGTTATATGGGATGACGTTATAACGTATTACGTTATATGGGATGACGTTATAACGTATTACGTTATATGGGAAGACGTTATAACGTATTGCGTTATATGGTATGACGTTATAACGTAAATAGGTTATATGGTATGACGTTATACCGTATTACGTTTTATGGTATGAGGTTATAACGCATTACGTTATATGGGATGACGTTATAACGTAATAGGTTATATGGCATAACGTTATAACGTATTACGTTCAATGGTATGACGTTATAACGTCATAGGTTATACGGTATGACGTTATAACGTAACACGTCATATGGTATGACGTTATAACGTATTACGTAATATGGGACGACGTTATAACGCATTACGTTATATGGGATGACGTTATAACGTATTACGTTATATGGAATACCGTTATAACGTATTAGGTTATATGGTATGACGCTATAACGTATTACGTTATATGGCATGACGGTATAACGTAATACGTTGTATGGTATGACGTTAATACGTAAATAGGTTATATGGTATGACGTTATACCGAATTACGTTTTATGGGATGACGTTATAACGCATTACGTTATATGGGATGACGTTATAACGTAATAGGCTATATGGTATAACGTTATAACGTAATACCTTATATGGTATGACGTTATAACGTAAATATGTTATATGGTATGACGTTATTCCGTATTACGTTATATGTGATGACGTTATAACGCATTACGTAATATGGGATGACGTTATTGCGTATTACGTTATGTGGGACGACGTTATAACGTATTGCGTTATATGGGATGACGTTATAACGTATTACGTTATATGGGATGATGTTATAACGTAATAGGTTATATGGTATAACGTTATAACGTATTACGTTATATGGTATGACGTCATAACGTAATAGGTTATATGGTATGACGTTATAACGTAATACCTTATATGGTATGACGTTATAAGGTAAATAGGTTATATGGTATGACGTTATACCGTATTACGTAATATGGGATGACGTTATAACGTATTACGTTATGTGGGACGACGTTATAACGTAATAGGTTATATGGTATAACGTTATAACGTATTACGTTATATGGCATGACGTTATAACGTAATACGTTATATGGTATGACGTTAATACGTAAATAGGTTATATGGTATGACGTTATACCGAATTACGTTATATGGTATGACATAATAACGTAAATAGGTTATATGGTATGACGTTATACCGTATTACGTTATATGGGACGACGTTATAACGTATTGCGTTATATGGTATGACGTTATAACGTATTACGTTATATGGGATGACGTTATAACGTATTACGTAATATGGGATGACGTTATAACGTAATAGGTTATATGGTATAACGTTATAGCGTATTACGTTATATGGTATGACGTCATAACGTAATAGGTTATATGGTATGACGTTATAACGTAATACCTTATATGGTATGACGTTATAACGTAAATAGGTTATATGGTATGACGTTATACCGTATTACGTTATATGGGATGACGTTATAACGCATTACGTAGTATGGGATGACGTTATAACGTATTACGTTATGTGGGACGACGTTATAACGTATTGCGATATATGGGATGACGTTATAACGTATTACGTTATATGGGATGATGTTATAACGTAATAGGTTATATGGTATAACGTTATAACGAATTACGTTATATGGTATGACGTCATAACGTAATAGGTTATATGGTATGACGTTATAACGTAATACCTTATATGGTATGACGTTATAACGTAAATAGATTTTATGGTATGACGTTATACCGTATTACGTTATATGGGATGACGTTATAACGCATTACGTAATATGGGATGACGTTATAACGTATTACGTTATGTGGGACGACGTTATAACGTATTGCGTTATATTCGATGACGTTATAACGTATTACGTTATATGGGAAGACGTTATAACGTATTACGTTATATGGTATGACGTTATAACGTCATAGGTTATACGGTATGACGTTATAACGTAACACGTCATATGGTATGACGTTATAACGTATTACGTAATATGGGACGACGTTATAACGCATTACGTTATATGGGATGACGTTATAACGTATTACGTTATATGGAATACCGTTATAACGTATTAGGTTATATGGTATGACGCTATAACGTATTACGTTATATGGCATGACGTTATAACGTAATACGTTATATGGTATGACGTTAATACGTAAATAGGTTATATGGTATGACGTTATACCGAATTACGTTTTATGGGATGACGTTATAACGCATTACGTTATATGGGATGACGTTATAACGTAATAGGCTATATGGTATAACGTTATAACGTATTACGTTATATGGTATGACGTCATAACGTAATAGGTTATATGGTATGACGTTATAACGTAATACCTTATATGGTATGACGTTATAACGTAAATAGGTTATATGGTATGACGTTATACCGTATTACGTTATATGGGATGACGTTATAACGCATTACGTAATATGGGATGACGTTATAGCGTATTACGTTATGTGGGACGACGTTATAACGTATTGCGTTATATGGGATGACGTTATAACGTATTACGTTATATGGGATGATGTTATAACGTAACGGGTTATATGGTATAACGTTATAACGTATTACGTTATATGGTATGACGTCATAACGTAATAGGTTATATGGTATGACGTTATAACGTAATACCTTATATGGTATGACGTTATAACGTAAATAGGTTATATGGTATGACGTTATACCGTATTACGTAATATGGGATGACGTTATAACGTATTACGTTATGTGGGACGACGTTATAACGTAATAGGTTATATGGTATAACGTTATAATGTATTACGTTACGTGGCATAACGTTATAACGTAATACGTTATATGGTATGACGTTAATACGTAAATAGGTTATATGGTATGACGTTATACCGTATTACGTTATATGGGATGACGTTATAACGCATTACGTAATATGGGATTACGTTATAAAGGATTACGTTATGTGGGACGACGTTATAACTTATTACGTTATATGGGATGACGTTATAACGTATTACGTTATATGGGATGACGTTATAACGTATTACGTTATATGGCATGACGGTATAACGTAATACGTTATATGGTATGACGTTAATACGTAAATAGGTTATATGGTATGACGTTATACCGAATTACGTTTTATGGGATGACGTTATAACGCATTACGTTATATGGTATGACGTCATAACGTAATAGGTTATATGGTATGACGTTATAACGTAATACCTTATATGGTATGACGTTATAACGTAATACCTTATATGGTATGACGTTATAAGGTAAATAGGTCATATGGTATGACGTTACACCGTATTACGTAATATGGGATGACGTTATAACGTATTACGTTATGTGGGACGACGTTATAACGTAATAGGTTATATGGTATAACGTTATAACGTATAACGTTATATGGTATGACGTCATAACGTAATAGGTTATATGGTATGACGTTATAACGTAATACCTTATATGGTATGACGTTATAACGTAAATAGATTATATGGTATGACGTTATACCGTATTACGTTATATGGGATGACGTTATAACGCATTACGTAATATGGGATGACGTTATAACGTATTACGTTATGTGGGACGACGTTAATACGTAAATAAGTTATATGGTATGACGTTATACCGAATTACGTTATATGGTATGACATTATAACGTAAATAGGTTATATGGTATGACGTTATACCGTATTACGTAATATGGGATGACGTTATAAATTATTACGTTATGTGGGACGACGTTATAACGTAATAGGTTATATGGTATAACGTTATAATGTATTACGTTATATGGCATAACGTTATAACGTAATACGTTATATGGTATGACGTTAATACGTAAATAGGTTATATGGTATGACGTTATACCGAATTACGTTATATGGTATGACATTATAACGTAAATAGGTTATATGGTATGACGTTATACCGTATTACGTTATATGGGACGACGTTATAACGTATTGCGTTATATGGTATAACGTTATAACGTATTACGTTATAACGTAATAGGTTATATGGGATGACGTTATAACGTATTACGTAATATGGGATGACGTTATAACGTAATAGGTTATATGGTATAACGTTATAGCGTATTACATTATATGGTATGACGTCATAACGTAATAGGTTATATGGTATGACGTTATAACGTAATACCTTATATGGTATGACGTTATAACGTAAATAGGTTATATGGTATGACGTTATACCGTATTACGTTATATGGGATGACGTTATAACGCATTACGTAGTATGGGATGACGTTATAACGTATTCTGTTATGTGGGACTACGTTATAACGTATTGCGTTATATGGGATGACGTTATAACGTATTACGTTATATGGGATGATGTTATAACGTAATGGGTTATATGGTATAACGTTATAACGTATTACGTTATATGGTATGACGTTATAACGTATTACGTTATATGGGATGACGTTATAACGTATTACGTTATATGGGATGACGTTATAACGTAATAGGTTATATGGTATAACGTTATAACGTATTACGTTATATGGTATGACGTTATAACCTCATAGGTTATACGGTATGACGTTATAACGTAATACGTCATATGGTATGACGTTATAACGTATTACGTAATATGGGACGACGTTATAACGCATTACGTTATATGGGATGACGTTATAACGCATTACGTAGTATGGGATGACGTTATAACGTATTACGTTATGTGGGACGACGTTATAACGTATTGCGTTATATTCGATGACGTTATAACGTATTACGTTATATGGGATGACGTTATAACGTATTACGTTATATGGGAAGACGTTATAACGTATTGCGTTATATGGTATGACGTTATAACGTATTACGTTATATGGGATGACGTTATAACGTATTACGTTATATGGGATGACGTTATAACGTAATAGGTTATATGGTATAACGTTATAACGTATTACGTTATATGGTATGACGTTATAACCTCATAGGTTATACGGTATGACGTTATAACGTAATACGTCATATGGTATGACGTTATAACGTATTACGTAATATGGGACGACGTTATAACGCATTACGTTATATGGGATGACGTTATAACGTATTACGTTATATGGAATACCGTTATAACGTATTAGGTTATATGGGATGACGCTATAACGTATTACGTTATATGGCATGACGTCATAACGTAATACGTTATGTGGTATGACGTTACAACGTTAATAGGTTATATGGTATGACGTTATACCGAATTACGTTATATGGTATGACGTTATAACGTAAATAGGTTATATGGTATGACGTTATACCGTATTACGTTATATGGGATGACGTTATAACGCATTACGTAATATGGGATTACGTTATAACGGATTACGTTATGTGGGACGACGTTATAACTTATTGCGTTATATTCGATGACGTTATAACGTATTACGTTATATGGGATGACGTTATAACGTATTACGTTATATGGGAAGACGTTATAACGTATTGCGTTATATGGTATGACGTTATAACGTATTACGTTATATGGGATGACGTTATAACGTATTGCGTTATATGGGACGACATTATAACGTATTACGTTATGTGGGACGACGTTATAACGTGTTGCGTTATATGGGATGACGTTATAACGTATTACGTTATATGGGAAGACGTTATAACGTATTGCGTTTAATGCTATGACGTTATAACGTATTACGTTATATGGGATGACGTTATAACGTATTACGTAATATGGGATGACGTTATAACGTAATAGGTTATATGGTATAACGTTATAACGTATTAGGTTATATGGTATGACGCTATAACGTATTACGATATATGGCATGACGTTATAACGTAATGCGTTATATGGTATGACGTTATAACGTCACAGGTTATACGGTATGACGTTATAACGTAATAGGTTATATGGCATGACGCTATAACGTAATACGTTACATGGTATGACGTTATAACGTAAATAGATTATATTGTATGACGTTATACCGTATTACGTTATATGGGATGACGTTATAACGTATTACGTTATATGGGAAGACGTTATAACGTATTGCGTTATATGGTATGACGTTATAACGTATTACGTTATATGGGATGACGTTATAACGCATTACGTAATATGGGATTACGTTATAACGGATTACGTTATGTGTGACGACGTTATAACTTATTGCGTTATATGGGATGACGTTATAACGTATTACGTTATATGGGATGACGTTATAACGTATTACGTTATATGGGAAGACGTTATAACGTATTGCGTTATATGGTATGACGTTATAACGTATTACGTTATATGGGATGACATTATAACGTATTACGTAATATGGGAAAACGTTATAACGTAATAGGTTATATGGTATAACGTTATAACGTAAATAAGTTATATGGTACGACGTTATACCGTATTACGTTTTATGGGATGACGTTATAACGTATTACGTTATATGGGATGACGTTATAACGTAATAGGTTATATGGCATAACGTTATAACGTATTACGTTATATGGTATGACGTTATAACGTCATAGGTTATATGGTATGACGTTATAACGTAATACGTTATATGGTATGACGTTATACCGTATTACGTTATATGGGATGACGTTATAACGCATTACGTAATATGGGATGACGTTATAACGTATTACGTTATGTGGGACGACGTTATGACGTAATAGGTTATATGGTATAACGTTATAACGTATTACGTTAAATGGTATGACGTTATAACGTCATAGGTTATACGGTATGACAACATAACGTAATACGTCATATGGTATGACGTTATAACGTATTACATAATATGGGACGACGTTACAACGCATTACGTTATATGGGATGACGTTATAACGTATTACGTTATATGGAATACCGTTATAACGTATTAGGTTATATAGTATGACGCTATAACGTAATAGGTTATATGGCATAACGTTATAACGTATTACGTTATATGGTATGACGTTATAACGTCATAGGTTATATGGTATGACGTTATAACGTAATACGTTATATGGTATGACGTTATACCGTATTACGTTATATGGGATGACGTTATAACGCATTACGTAATATGGGATGACGTTATAATGTATTACGTTATGTGGGACGACGTTATGACGTAATAGGTTATATGGTATAACGTTATAACGTATTACGTTAAATGGTATGACGTTATAACGTCATAGGTTATACGGTATGACAACATAACGTAATACGTCATATGGCATGACGTTATAACGTAATACGTTATATGGTATGACGTTAATACGTAAATAGGTTATATGGTATGACGTTATACCGAATTACGTTATATGGTATGACATTATAACGTAAATAGGTTATATGGTATGACGTTATAACGTAAATAGGTTATATGGTATGACGTTATACCGTATTACGTTATATGGGATGACGTTATAACGCATTACGTAATATGGGATGACGTTATAGCGTATTACGTTATGTGGGACGACGTTATAACGTATTGCGTTATATGGGATGACGTTATAACGTATTACGTTATATGGGATGATGTTATAACGTAACGGGTTATATGGTATAACGTTATAACGTATTACGTTATATGGTATGACGTCATAACGTAATAGGTTATATGGTATGACGTTATAACGTAATACCTTATATGGTATGACGTTATAACGTAAATAGGTTATATGGTATGACGTTATACCGTATTACGTAATATGGGATGACGTTATAACGTATTACGTTATGTGGGACGACGTTATAACGTAATAGGTTATATGGTATAACGTTATAATGTATTACGTTACGTGGCATAACGTTATAACGTAATACCTTATATGGTATGACGTTATAACGTAAATAGATTATATGGTATGACGTTATACCGTATTACGTTATATGGGATGACGTTATAACGCATTACGTAATATGGGATGACGTTATAACGTATTACGTTATGTGGGACGACGTTAATACGTAAATAAGTTATATGGTATGACGTTATACCGAATTACGTTATATGGTATGACATTATAACGTAAATAGGTTATATGGTATGACGTTATACCGTATTACGTAATATGGGATGACGTTATAAATTATTACGTTATGTGGGACGACGTTATAACGTAATAGGTTATATGGTATAACGTTATAATGTATTACGTTATATGGCATAACGTTATAACGTAATACGTTATATGGTATGACGTTAATACGTAAATAGGTTATATGGTATGACGTTATACCGAATTACGTTATATGGTATGACATTATAACGTAAATAGGTTATATGGTATGACGTTATACCGTATTACGTTATATGGGACGACGTTATAACGTATTGCGTTATATGGTATAACGTTATAACGTATTACGTTATAACGTAATAGGTTATATGGGATGACGTTATAACGTATTACGTAATATGGGATGACGTTATAACGTAATAGGTTATATGGTATAACGTTATAGCGTATTACGTTATATGGTATGACGTCATAACGTAATAGGTTATATGGTATGACGTTATAACGTAATACCTTATATGGTATGACGTTATAACGTAAATAGGTTATATGGTATGACGTTATACCGTATTACGTTATATGGGATGACGTTATAACGCATTACGTAGTATGGGATGACGTTATAACGTATTCTGTTATGTGGGACTACGTTATAACGTATTGCGTTATATGGGATGACGTTATAACGTATTACGTTATATGGGATGATGTTATAACGTAATGGGTTATATGGTATAACGTTATAACGTATTACGTTATATGGTATGACGTCATAACGTAATAGGTTATATGGTATGACGTTATAACGTAATACCTTATATGGTATGACGTTATAACGTAAATAGATTATATGGTATGACGTTATACCTTATTACGTTATATGGGATGACGTTATAACGCATTACGTAATATGGGATGACGTTATAACGTATTACGTTATGTGGGACGACGTTATAACGTATTGCGTTATATTCGATGACGTTATAACGTATTACGTTATATGGGATGACGTTATAACGTATTACGTTATATGGGAAGACGTTATAACGTATTGCGTTATATGGTATGACGTTATAACGTATTACGTTATATGGGATGACGTTATAACGTATTACGTTATATGGGATGACGTTATAACGTAATAGGTTATATGGTATAACGTTATAACGTATTACGTTATATGGTATGACGTTATAACCTCATAGGTTATACGGTATGACGTTATAACGTAATACGTCATATGGTATGACGTTATAACGTATTACGTAATATGGGACGACGTTATAACGCATTACGTTATATGGGATGACGTTATAACGTATTACGTTATATGGAATACCGTTATAGCGTATTAGGTTATATGGGATGACGCTATAACGTATTACGTTATATGGCATGACGTCATAACGTAATACGTTATGTGGTATGACGTTACAACGTTAATAGGTTATATGGTATGACGTTATACCGAATTACGTTATATGGTATGACGTTATAACGTAAATAGGTTATATGGTATGACGTTATACCGTATTACGTTATATGGGATGACGTTATAACGCATTACGTAATATGGGATTACGTTATAACGGATTACGTTATGTGGGACGACGTTATAACTTATTGCGTTATATTCGATGACGTTATAACGTATTACGTTATATGGGATGACGTTATAACGTATTACGTTATATGGAAAGACGTTATAACGTATTGCGTTATATGGTATGACGTTATAACGTATTACGTTATATGGGATGACGTTATAACGTATTGCGTTATATGGGACGACATTATAACGTATTACGTTATGTGGGACGACGTTATAACGTGTTGCGTTATATGGGATGACGTTATAACGTATTACGTTATATGGGAAGACGTTATAACGTATTGCGTTTAATGCTATGACGTTATAACGTATTACGTTATATGGGGTGACGTTATAACGTATTACGTAATATGGGATGACGTTATAACGTAATAGGTTATATGGTATAACGTTATAACGTATTAGGTTATATGGTATGACGCTATAACGTATTACGATATATGGCATGACGTTATAACGTAATGCGTTATATGGTATGACGTTATAACGTCACAGGTTATACGGTATGACGTTATAACGTAATAGGTTATATGGCATGACGCTATAACGTAATACGTTACATGGTATGACGTTATAACGTAAATAGATTATATTGTATGACGTTATACCGTATTACGTTATATGGGATGACGTTATAACGTATTACGTTATATGGGAAGACGTTATAACGTATTGCGTTATATGGTATGACGTTATAACGTATTACGTTATATGGGATGACGTTATAACGCATTACGTAATATGGGATGACGTTATAACGTATTACGTTATATGGGAAGACGTTATAACGTATTGCGTTTAATGCTATGACGTTATAACGTATTACGTTATATGGGATGACGTTATAACGTATTACGTAATATGGGATGACGTTATAACGTAATAGGTTATATGGTATAACGTTATAACGTATTAGGTTATATGGTATGACGCTATAACGTATTACGATATATGGCATGACGTTATAACGTAATGCGTTATATGGTATGACGTTATAACGTCACAGGTTATACGGTATGACGTCATAACGTAATAGGTTATATGGTATGACGTTATAACGTAATACCTTATATGGTATGACATTATAACGTAAATAGGTTATATGGTATGACGTTATACCGTATTACGTAATATGGGATGACGTTATAAATTATTACGTTATGTGGGACGACGTTATAACGTAATAGGTTATATGGTATAACGTTATAATGTATTACGTTATATGGTATGACGTCATAACGTAATAGGTTATATGGTATGACGTTATAACGTAATACCTTATATGGTATGACGTTATAACGTAAATAGATTATATGGTATGACGTTATACCGTATTACGTTATATGGGATGACGTTATAACGCATTACGTAATATGGGATGACGTTATAACGTATTACGTTATGTGGGACGACGTTAATACGTAAATAAGTTATATGGTATGACGTTATACCGAATTACGTTATATGGTATGACATTATAACGTAAATAGGTTATATGGTATGACGTTATACCGTATTACGTAATATGGGATGACGTTATAAATTATTACGTTATGTGGGACGACGTTATAACGTAATAGGTTATATGGTATAACGTTATAATGTATTACGTTATATGGCATAACGTTATAACGTAATACGTTATATGGTATGACGTTAATACGTAAATAGGTTATATGGTATGACGTTATACCGAATTACGTTATATGGTATGACATTATAACGTAAATAGGTTATATGGTATGACGTTATACCGTATTACGTTATATGGGACGACGTTATAACGTATTGCGTTATATGGTATAACGTTATAACGTATTACGTTATAACGTAATAGGTTATATGGGATGACGTTATAACGTATTACGTAATATGGGATGACGTTATAACGTAATAGGTTATATGGTATAACGTTATAGCGTATTACGTTATATGGTATGACGTCATAACGTAATAGGTTATATGGTATGACGTTATAACGTAATACCTTATATGGTATGACGTTATAACGTAAATAGGTTATATGGTATGACGTTATACCGTATTACGTTATATGGGATGACGTTATAACGCATTACGTAGTATGGGATGACGTTATAACGTATTCTGTTATGTGGGACTACGTTATAACGTATTGCGTTATATGGGATAACGTTATAACGTATTACGTTATATGGGATGATGTTATAACGTAATGGGTTATATGGTATAACGTTATAACGTATTACGTTATATGGTATGACGTCATAACGTAATAGGTTATATGGTATGACGTTATAACGTAATACCTTATATGGTATGACGTTATAACGTAAATAGATTATATGGTATGACGTTATACCTTATTACGTTATATGGGATGACGTTATAACGCATTACGTAATATGGGATGACGTTATAACGTATTACGTTATGTGGGACGACGTTATAACGTATTGCGTTATATTCGATGACGTTATAACGTATTACGTTATATGGGATGACGTTATAACGTATTACGTTATATGGGAAGACGTTATAACGTATTGCGTTATATGGTATGACGTTATAACGTATTACGTTATATGGGATGACGTTATAACGTATTACGTTATATGGGATGACGTTATAACGTAATAGGTTATATGGTATAACGTTATAACGTATTACGTTATATGGTATGACGTTATAACCTCATAGGTTATACGGTATGACGTTATAACGTAATACGTCATATGGTATGACGTTATAACGTATTACGTAATATGGGACGACGTTATAACGCATTACGTTATATGGGATGACGTTATAACGTATTACGTTATATGGAATACCGTTATAGCGTATTAGGTTATATGGGATGACGCTATAACGTATTACGTTATATGGCATGACGTCATAACGTAATACGTTATGTGGTATGACGTTACAACGTTAATAGGTTATATGGTATGACGTTATACCGAATTACGTTATATGGTATGACGTTATAACGTAAATAGGTTATATGGTATGACGTTATACCGTATTACGTTATATGGGATGACGTTATAACGCATTACGTAATATGGGATTACGTTATAACGGATTACGTTATGTGGGACGACGTTATAACTTATTGCGTTATATTCGATGACGTTATAACGTATTACGTTATATGGGATGACGTTATAACGTATTACGTTATATGGAAAGACGTTATAACGTATTGCGTTATATGGTATGACGTTATAACGTATTACGTTATATGGGATGACGTTATAACGTATTGCGTTATATGGGACGACATTATAACGTATTACGTTATGTGGGACGACGTTATAACGTGTTGCGTTATATGGGATGACGTTATAACGTATTACGTTATATGGGAAGACGTTATAACGTATTGCGTTTAATGCTATGACGTTATAACGTATTACGTTATATGGGGTGACGTTATAACGTATTACGTAATATGGGATGACGTTATAACGTAATAGGTTATATGGTATAACGTTATAACGTATTAGGTTATATGGTATGACGCTATAACGTATTACGATATATGGCATGACGTTATAACGTAATGCGTTATATGGTATGACGTTATAACGTCACAGGTTATACGGTATGACGTTATAACGTAATAGGTTATATGGCATGACGCTATAACGTAATACGTTACATGGTATGACGTTATAACGTAAATAGATTATATTGTATGACGTTATACCGTATTACGTTATATGGGATGACGTTATAACGTATTACGTTATATGGGAAGACGTTATAACGTATTGCGTTATATGGTATGACGTTATAACGTATTACGTTATATGGGATGACGTTATAACGCATTACGTAATATGGGATGACGTTATAACGTATTACGTTATATGGGAAGACGTTATAACGTATTGCGTTTAATGCTATGACGTTATAACGTATTACGTTATATGGGATGACGTTATAACGTATTACGTAATATGGGATGACGTTATAACGTAATAGGTTATATGGTATAACGTTATAACGTATTAGGTTATATGGTATGACGCTATAACGTATTACGATGTATGGCATGACGTTATAACGTAATGCGTTATATGGTATGACGTTATAACGTCACAGGTTATACGGTATGACGTCATAACGTAATAGGTTATATGGTATGACGTTATAACGTAATACCTTATATGGTATGACATTATAACGTAAATAGGTTATATGGTATGACGTTATACCGTATTACGTAATATGGGATGACGTTATAAATTATTACGTTATGTGGGACGACGTTATAACGTAATAGGTTATATGGTATAACGTTATAATGTATTACGTTATATGGCATAACGTTATAACGTAATACGTTATATGGTATGACGTTAATACGTAAATAGGTTATATGGTATGACGTTATACCGAATTACGTTATATGGTATGACATTATAACGTAAATAGGTTATATGGTATGACGTCATACCGTATTACGTTATATGGGACGACGTTATAACGTATTGCGTTATATGGTATAACGTTATAACGTATTACGTTATAACGTAATAGGTTATATGGGATGACGTTATAACGTATTACGTAATATGGGATGACGTTATAACGTAATAGGTTGTATGGTATAACGTTATAGCGTATTACGTTATATGGTATGACGTCATAACGTAATAGGTTATATGGTATGACGTTATAACGTAATACCTTATATGGTATGACGTTATAACGTAAATAGGTTATATGGTATGACGTTATACCGTATTACGTTATATGGGATGACGTTATAACGCATTACGTAGTATGGGATGACGTTATAACGTATTCTGTTATGTGGGACTACGTTATAACGTATTGCGTTATATGGGATGACGTTATAACGTATTACGTTATATGGGATGATGTTATAACGTAATGGGTTATATGGTATAACGTTATAACGTATTACGTTATATGGTATGACGTCATAACGTAATAGGTTATATGGTATGACGTTATAACGTAATACCTTATATGGTATGACGTTATAACGTAAATAGATTATATGGTATGACGTTATACCTTATTACGTTATATGGGATGACGTTATAACGCATTACGTAATATGGGATGACGTTATAACGTATTACGTTATGTGGGACGACGTTATAACGTATTGCGTTATATTCGATGACGTTATAACGTATTACGTTATATGGGATGACGTTATAACGTATTACGTTATATGGGAAGACGTTATAACGTATTGCGTTATATGGTATGACGTTATAACGTATTACGTTATATGGGATGACGTTATAACGTATTACGTTATATGGGATGACGTTATAACGTAATAGGTTATATGGTATAACGTTATAACGTATTACGTTATATGGTATGACGTTATAACCTCATAGGTTATACGGTATGACGTTATAACGTAATACGTCATATGGTATGACGTTATAACGTATTACGTAATATGGGACGACGTTATAACGCATTACGTTATATGGGATGACGTTATAACGTATTACGTTATATGGAATACCGTTATAACGTATTAGGTTATATGGGATGACGCTATAACGTATTACGTTATATGGCATGACGTCATAACGTAATACGTTATGTGGTATGACGTTACAACGTTAATAGGTTATATGGTATGACGTTATACCGAATTACGTTATATGGTATGACGTTATAACGTAAATAGGTTATATGGTATGACGTTATACCGTATTACGTTATATGGGATGACGTTATAACGCATTACGTAATATGGGATTACGTTATAACGGATTACGTTATGTGGGACGACGTTATAACGTATTGCGTTATATTCGATGACGTTATAACGTATTACGTTATATGGGATGACGTTATAACGTATTACGTTATATGGGAAGACGTTATAACGTATTGCGTTATATGGTATGACGTTATAACGTATTACGTTATATGGGATGACGTTATAACGTATTGCGTTATATGGGACGACATTATAACGTATTACGTTATGTGGGACGACGTTATAACGTGTTGCGTTATATGGGATGACGTTATAACGTATTACGTTATATGGGAAGACGTTATAACGTATTGCGTTTAATGCTATGACGTTATAACGTATTACGTTATATGGGATGACGTTATAACGTATTACGTAATATGGGATGACGTTATAACGTAATAGGTTATATGGTATAACGTTATAACGTATTAGGTTATATGGTATGACGCTATAACGTATTACGATATATGGCATGACGTTATAACGTAATGCGTTATATGGTATGACGTTATAACGTCACAGGTTATACGGTATGACGTTATAACGTAATAGGTTATATGGCATGACGCTATAACGTAATACGTTACATGGTATGACGTTATAACGTAAATAGATTATATTGTATGACGTTATACCGTATTACGTTATATGGGATGACGTTATAACGTATTACGTTATATGGGAAGACGTTATAACGTATTGCGTTATATGGTATGACGTTATAACGTATTACGTTATATGGGATGACGTTATAACGCATTACGTAATATGGGATTACGTTATAACGGATTACGTTATGTGTGACGACGTTATAACTTATTGCGTTATATGGGATGACGTTATAACGTATTACGTTATATGGGATGACGTTATAAAGTATTACGTTATATGGGAAGACGTTATAACGTATTGCGTTATATGGTATGACGTTATAACGTATTACGTTATATGGGATGACATTATAACGTATTACGTAATATGGGAAAACGTTATAACGTAATAGGTTATATGGTATAACGTTATAACGTAAATAAGTTATATGGTACGACGTTATACCGTATTACGTTTTATGGGATGACGTTATAACGTATTACGTTATATGGGATGACGTTATAACGTAATAGGTTATATGGCATAACGTTATAACGTATTACGTTATATGGTATGACGTTATAACGTCATAGGTTATATGGTATGACGTTATAACGTATTACGTTAAATGGTATGACGTTATAACGTCATAGGTTATACGGTATGACAACATAACGTAATACGTCATATGGTATGACGTTATAACGTATTACATAATATGGGACGACGTTACAACGCATTACGTTATATGGGATGACGTTATAACGTATTACGTTATATGGAATACCGTTATAACGTATTAGGTTATATGGTATGACGCTATAACGTAATAGGTTATATGGCATAACGTTATAACGTATTACGTTATATGGTATGACGTTATAACGTCATAGGTTATATGGTATGACGTTATAACGTAATACGTTATATGGTATGACGATATACCGTATTACGTTATATGGGATGACGTTATAACGCATTACGTAATATGGGATGACGTTATAACGTATTACGTTATGTGGGACGACGTTATGACGTAATAGGTTATATGGTATAACGTTATAACGTATTACGTTAAATGGTATGACGTTATAACGTCATAGGTTATACGGTATGACAACATAACGTAATACGTCATATGGCATGACGTTATAACGTAATACGTTATATGGTATGACGTTAATACGTAAATAGGTTATATGGTATGACGTTATACCGAATTACGTTATATGGTATGACATTATAACGTAAATAGGTTATATGGTATGACGTTATACCGTATTACGTTATATGGGACGACGTTATAACGCATTACGTAATATGGGATGACGTTATAACGTAATAGGTTATATGGTATGACGTTATACCGTATTACGTTATATGGGATGACGTTATAACGTATTACGTAATATGGGGTGACGTTATAACATATTACGTTATATGGGCTGACGTTATAACGGATTACGTTATGTGGGACGACGTTATAACTTATTGCGTTATATGGGATGACGTTATAACGTATTACGTTATATGGGATGACGTTATAACGTATTACGTTATGTGGTATGACGTTATAACGTTAATAGGTTATATGGTATGACGTTATACCGAATTACGTTATATGGTATGACGTTATAACGTAAATAGGTTATATGGTATGACGTTATACCGTATTACGTTATATGGGATGACGCTATAACGCATTACGTAATATGGGATTACGTTATAACGGATTACGTTATGTGGGACGACGTTATAACTTATTGCGTTATATGGGATGACGTTATAACGTATTACGTTATATGGGATGACGTTATAACGTATTACGTTATATGGGAAGACGTTATAACGTGTTGCGTTATATGGTATGACGTTATAACGTATTACGTTATATGGGATGACATTATAACGTAACACGTAATATGGGATAACGTTATAACGTAATAGGTTATATGGTATAACGTTATAACGTATTACGTTGTATGATATGACGTTATAACGTAATAGGTTATATGGTATGACGTTATAACGTAATACGTTATATGGTATGACGTTATAACGGAATACGTTATATGGTATGACGTTATAACGTAAATAGGTTATATGGTATGACGTTATACCGTAATACCTTATATGGTATGACGTTATAACGTAAATAGGTTATATGGTATGACGTTATACCGTATTACGTTATATGGGATGACGTTATAACGCATTACGTAATATGGGATGACGTTATAGCGTATTACGTTATGTGGGACGACGTTATAACGTATTGCGTTATATGGGATGACGTTATAACGTATTACGTTATATGGGATGATGTTATAACGTAATAGGTTATGTGGTATAACGTTATAACGTATTACGTTATATGGTATGACGTCATAACGTAAATAGGTTATATGGTATGACGTTATACCGTATTACGTTATATGGGATGACGTTATAACGCATTACGTAATATGGGATGACGTTATAACGTATTACGTTATGTGGGACGACGTTATAACGTGTTGCGTTATATGGGATGACGTTATAACGTATTACGTTATATGGGAAGACGTTATAACGTATTGCGTTTAATGCTGTGACGTTATAACGTATTACGTTATATGGGATGACGTTATAACGTATCACGTAATATGGGATGACGTTATAACGTAATAGGTTATATGGTATAACGTTATAACGTATTAGGTTATATGGTATGACGCTATAACGTATTACGGTATATGGCATGACGTTATAACGTAATGCGTTATATGGTATGACGTTATAACGTCATAGGTTATACGGTATGACGTTATAACGTAATAGGTTATATGGCATGACGCTATAACGTAATACGTTATATGGTATGACGTTATAACGTAAATAGATTATATGGTATGACGTTATACCGTATTACGTTATATGGGATGACGTTATAACGCATGACGTAATATGGGATGACGTTATAACGTATTACGTTATGTGGGACGACGTTATAACGTAGTAGGTTATATGGTATAACGTTATAACGTATTACGTTAAATGGTATGACGTTATAACGTCATAGGTTATACGGTATGACGATATAACGTAATACGTCATATGGTATGACGTTATAACGTATTACATAATATGGGACGACGTTACAACGCATTACGTTATATGGGATGACGTTATAACGTATTACGTTATATGGAATACCGTTATAACGTATTAGGTTATATGGTATGACGCTATAACGTATTACGTTATATGGCATGACGTTATAACGTAATACGTTATATGGTATGACGTTAATACGTAAATAGGTTATATGGTATGACGTTATACCGAATTACGTTATATGGTATGACATTATAACGTAAATAGGTTATATGGTATGACGTTATACCGTATTACGTTATATGGGACGACGTTATAACGCATTACGTAATATGGGATGACGTTATAACGTAATAGGATATATGGTATGACGTTATACCGTATTACGTTATATGGGATGACGTTATAACGTATTACGTAATATGGGGTGACGTTATAACATATTACGTTATATGGGCTGACGTTATAACGGATTACGTTATGTGGGACGACGTTATAACTTATTGCGTTATATGGGATGACGTTATAACGTATTACGTTATATGGGATGACGTTATAACGTATAACGTTGTATGGTATGACGTTATAACGTAATAGGTTATATGGTATGACGTTATAACGTAATACGTTATATGGTATGACGTTATAACGGAATACGTTATATGGTGTGACGTTATAACGTAAATAGGTTATATGGTATGACGTTATACCGTATTACGTTTTATGGGATGAGGTTATAACGCATTACGTTATATGGGATGACGTTATAACGTAATAGGTTATATGGCATAACGTTATAACGTATTACGTTCAATGGTATGACGTTATAACGTAATAGGTTATATGGTATAACGTTATAACGTATTACGTTGTATGGGATGACGTTATAACGTAATAGGTTATATGGTATGACGTTATACCGTATTACGTTATATGGGATGACGTTATAACGTATTACGTAATATGGGGTGACGTTATAACATATTATGTTATATGGGCTGACGTTATAACGGATTACGTTATGTGGGACGACGTTATAACTTATTGCGTTATATGGGATGACGTTATAACGTATTACGTTATATGGGATGACGTTATAACGTATTACGTTATGTGGTATGACGTTATAACGTTAATAGGTTATATGGTATGACGTTATACCGAATTACGTTATATGGTATGACGTTATAACGTAAATAGGTTATATGGTATGACGTTATACCGTATTACGTTATATGGGATGACGTTATAACGCATTACGTAATATGGGATTACGTTATAACGGATTACGTTATGTGGGACGACGTTATAACTTATTGCGTTATATGGGATGTCGTTATAACGTATTACGTAATATGGGACGACGTTATAACGCATTACGTTATATGGGATGACGTTATAACGTATTACGTTATATTGAATACCGTTATAACGTATTAGGTTATATGGTATGACGCTATAACGTATTACGTTATATGGCATGACGGTATAACGTAATACGTTATATGGTATGACGTTAATACGTAAATAGGTTATATGGTATGACGTTATACCGAATTACGTTTTATGGGATGACGTTATAACGCATTACGTTATATGGTATGACGTTATAACGTAATAGGCTATATGGTATAACGTTATAACGTAATACCTTATATGGTATGACGTTATAACGTAAATAGGTTATATGGTATGACGTTATACCGTATTACGTTATATGTGATGACGTTATAACGCATTACGTAATATGGGATGACGTTATAACGTATTACGTTATGTGGTATGACGTTATAACGTTAATAGGTTATATGGTATGACGTTATAACGTAATACCTTATATGGTATGACGTTATAACGTAAATAGGTTATATGGTATGACGTTATACCGTATTACGTTATATGGGATGACGTTATAACGCATTACGTAGTATGGGATGATGTTATAACGTATTACGTTATGTGGGACGACGTTATAACGTATTGCGATATATGGGATGACGTTATAACGTATTACGTTATATGGGATGATGTTATAACGTAATAGGTTATATGGTATAACGTTATAACGTATTACGTTATATGGTATGACGTCGTAACGTAATAGGTTATATGGTATGACGTTATAACGTAATACCTTATATGGTATGACGTTATAACGTAAATAGATTATATGGTATGACGTTATACCGTATTACGTTATATGGGATGACGTTATAACGCATTACGTAATATGGGATGACGTTATAACGTAGTACGTTATGTGGGACGACGTTATAACGTATTGCGTTATATTCGATGACGTTATAACGTATTACGTTATATGGGATGACGTTATAACGTATTACGTTATATGGGAAGACGTTATAACGTATTGCGTTATATGGTATCACGTTATAACGTATTACGTTATATGGGATGACGTTATAACGTATTACGCTATATGGGATGACGTTATAACGTAATAGGTTATATGGTATAACGTTATAACGTATTACGTTATATGGTATGACGTTATAACGTCATAGGTTATACGGTATGACGTTATAACGTAATACGTCATATGGTATGACGTTATAACGTATTACGTAATATGGGACGACGTTATAACGCATTACGTTATATGGGATGACGTTATAACGTATTACGTTATATGGAATACCGTTATAACGTATTAGGTTATATGGGATGACGCTATAACGTATTACGTTATATGGCATGACGTTATAACGTAATACGTTATGTGGTATGACGTTATAACGTTAATAGGTTATATGGTATGACGTTATACCGAATTACGTTATATGGTATGACGTTATAACGTAAATAGGTTATATGGTATGACGTTATACCGTATTACGTTATATGGGATGACGTTATAACGCATTACGTAATATGGGATTACGTTATAACGGATTACGTTATGTGGAACGACGTTATAACTTATTGCGTTATATTCGATGACGTTATAACGTATTACGTTATGTGGGACGACGTTATAACGTGTTGCGTTATATGGGATGACGTTATAACGTATTACGTAATATGGGATGACGTTATAACGTAATAGGTTATATGGTATAACGTTATAACGTATTAGGTTAGATGGTATGACGCTATAACGTATTACGATATATGGCATGACGTTATAACGTAATGCGTTATATGGTATGACGTTATAACGTCACAGGTTATACGGTATGTCGTTATAACGTAATACGTTATATGGTATGACGTTATAACGTAAATAGGTTATATGGTATGACGTTATACCGTAATACCTTATATGGTATGACGTTATAACGTAAATAGGTTATATGGTATGACGTTATACCGTATTACGTTATATGGGATGACGTTATAACGCATTACGTAATATGGGATTACGTTATAACGGATTACGTTATGTGGGACGACGTTATAACTTATTGCGTTATATGGGATGTCGTTATAACGTATTACGTAATATGGGACGACGTTATAACGCATTACGTTATATGGGATGACGTTATAACGTATTACGTTATATGGCATGACGGTATAACGTAATACGTTATATGGTATGACGTTAATACGTAAATAGGTTATATGGTATGACGTTATACCGAATTACGTTTTATGGGATGACGTTATAACGCATTACGTTATATGGTATGACGTTATAACGTAATAGGCTATATGGTATAACGTTATAACGTAATACCTTATATGGTATGACGTTATAACGTAAATAGGTTATATGGTATGACGTTATACCGTATTACGTTATATGTGATGACGTTATAACGCATTACGTAATATGGGATGACGTTATAACGTATTACGTTATGTGGTATGACGTTATAACGTTAATAGGTTATATGGTATGACGTTATAACGTAATACCTTATATGGTATGACGTTATAACGTAAATAGGTTATATGGTATGACGTTATACCGTATTACGTTATATGGGATGACGTTATAACGCATTACGTAGTATGGGATGATGTTATAACGTATTACGTTATGTGGGACGACGTTATAACGTATTGCGATATATGGGATGACGTTATAACGTATTACGTTATATGGGATGATGTTATAACGTAATAGGTTATATGGTATAACGTTATAACGTATTACGTTATATGGTATGACGTCGTAACGTAATAGGTTATATGGTATGACGTTATAACGTAATACCTTATATGGTATGACGTTATAACGTAAATAGATTATATGGTATGACGTTATACCGTATTACGTTATATGGGATGACGTTATAACGCATTACGTAATATGGGATGACGTTATAACGTAGTACGTTATGTGGGACGACGTTATAACGTATTACGTTATATGGGATGACGTTATAACGTATTACGCTATATGGGATGACGTTATAACGTATTACGTTATATGGGAAGACGTTATAACGTATTGCGTTATATGGTATCACGTTATAACGTATTACGTTATATGGGATGACGTTATAACGTATTACGCTATATGGGATGACGTTATAACGTAATAGGTTATATGGTATAACGTTATAACGTATTACGTTATATGGTATGACGTTATAACGTCATAGGTTATACGGTATGACGTTATAACGTAATACGTCATATGGTATGACGTTATAACGTATTACGTAATATGGGACGACGTTATAACGCATTACGTTATATGGGATGACGTTATAACGTATTACGTTATATGGAATACCGTTATAACGTATTAGGTTATATGGGATGACGCTATAACGTATTACGTTATATGGCATGACGTTATAACGTAATACGTTATGTGGTATGACGTTATAACGTTAATAGGTTATATGGTATGACGTTATACCGAATTACGTTATATGGTATGACGTTATAACGTAAATAGGTTATATGGTATGACGTTATACCGTATTACGTTATATGGGATGACGTTATAACGCATTACGTAGTATGGGATGATGTTATAACGTATTACGTTATGTGGGACGACGTTATAACGTATTGCGATATATGGGATGACGTTATAACGTATTACGTTATATGGGATGATGTTATAACGTAATAGGTTATATGGTATAACGTTATAACGTATTACGTTATATGGTATGACGTCGTAACGTAATAGGTTATATGGTATGACGTTATAACGTAATACCTTATATGGTATGACGTTATAACGTAAATAGATTATATGGTATGACGTTATACCGTATTACGTTATATGGGATGACGTTATAACGCATTACGTAATATGGGATGACGTTATAACGTAGTACGATATGTGGGACGACGTTATAACGTATTGCGTTATATTCGATGACGTTATAACGTATTACGTTATATGGGATGACGTTATAACGTATTACGTTATATGGGAAGACGTTATAACGTATTGCGTTATATGGTATCACGTTATAACGTATTACGTTATATGGGATGACGTTATAACGTATTACGCTATATGGGATGACGTTATAACGTAATAGGTTATATGGTATAACGTTATAACGTATTACGTTATATGGTATGACGTTATAACGTCATAGGTTATACGGTATGACGTTATAACGTAATACGTCATATGGTATGACGTTATAACGTATTACGTAATATGGGACGACGTTATAACGCATTACGTTATATGGGATGACGTTATAACGTATTACGTTATATGGAATACCGTTATAACGTATTACGTTATATGGGATGACGTTATAACGTATTACGCTATATGGGATGACGTTATAACGTAATAGGTTATATGGTATAACGTTATAACGTATTACGTTATATGGTATGACGTTATAACGTCATAGGTTATACGGTATGACGTTATAACGTATTACGTTATGTGGGACGACGTTATAACGTGTTGCGTTATATGGGATGACGTTATAACGTATTACGTAATATGGGATGACGTTATAACGTAATAGGTTATATGGTATAACGTTATAACGTATTAGGTTAGATGGTATGACGCTATAACGTATTACGATATATGGCATGACGTTATAACGTAATGCGTTATATGGTATGACGTTATAACGTCACAGGTTATACGGTATGACGTTATAACGTAATACGTTATATGGTATGACGTTATAACGTAAATAGGTTATATGGTATGACGTTATACCGTAATACCTTATATGGTATGACGTTATAACGTAAATAGGTTATATGGTATGACGTTATACCGTATTACGTTATATGGGATGACGTTATAACGCATTACGTAATATGGGATTACGTTATAACGGATTACGTTATGTGGGACGACGTTATAACTTATTGCGTTATATGGGATGACGTTATAACGTATTACGTTATATGGTATGACGTTATAGCGTATTACGTAATATGGGACGACGTTATAACGCATTACGTTATATGGGATGACGTTATAACGTATTACGTTATATGGAATACCGTTATAACGTTAATAGGTTATATGGTATGACGTTATACCGAATTACGTTATATGGTATGACGTTATAACGTAAATAGGTTATATGGTATGACGTTATACCGTATTACGTTATATGGGATGACGTTATAACGCATTACGTAATATGGGATTACGTTATAACGGATTACGTTATGTGGGACGACGTTATAACTTATTGCGTTATATTCGATGACGTTATAACGTATTACGTTATGTGGGACGACGTTATAACGTGTTGCGTTATATGGGATGACGTTACAACGTATTACGTTATATGGGAAGACGTTATAACGTATTGCGTTTAATGCTATGACGTTATAACGTATTACGTTATATGGGATGACGTTATAACGTATTACGTAATATGGGATGACGTTATAACGTAATAGGTTATATGGTATGACGTTATAACGTAATACCTTATATGGTATGACGTTATAACGTAAATAGGTTATATGGTATGACGTTATACCGTATTACGTTATATGGGATGACGTTATAACGCATTACGTAATATGGGATGACGTTATAACGTATTACGTTATGTGGGACGACGTTATAACGTGTTGCGTTATATGGGATGACGTTATAACGTATTACGTTATATGGGAAGACGTTATAACGTATTGCGTTTAATGCTGTGACGTTATAACGTATTACGTTATATGGGATGACGTTATAACGTATCACGTAATATGGGATGACGTTATAACGTAATAGGTTATATGGTATAACGTTATAACGTATTAGGTTATATGGTATGACGCTATAACGTATTACGGTATATGGCATGACGTTATAACGTAATAGGTTATATGGCATGACGCTATAACGTAATACGTTATATGGTATGACGTTATAACGTAAATAGATTATATGGTATGACGTTATACCGTATTACGTTATATGGGATGACGTTATAACGCATTACGTAATATGGGATGACGTTATAACGTATTACGTTATGTGGGACGACGTTGTAACGTAATAGGTTATATGGTATAACGTTATAACGTATTACGTTAAATGGTATGACGTTATAACGTCATAGGTTATACGGTATGACGATATAACGTAATACGTCATATGGTATGACGTTATAACGTATTACATAATATGGGACGATGTTACAACGCATTACGTTATATGGGATGACGTTATAACGTATTACGTTATATGGAATACCGTTATAACGTATTAGGTTATATGGTATGACGCTATAACGTATTACGTTATATGGCATGACGTTATAACGTAATACGTTATATGGTATGACGTTAATACGTAAATAGGTTATATGGTATGACGTTATACCGAATTACGTTATATGGTATGACATTATAACGTAAATAGGTTATATGGTATGACGTTATACCGTATTACGTTATATGGGACGACGTTATAACGCATTACGAAATATGGGATGACGTTATAACGTAATAGGTTATATGGTATGACGTTATACCGTATTACGTTATATGAGATGACGTTATAACGTATTACGTAATATGGGGTGACGTTATAACATATTACGTTATATGGGCTGACGTTATAACGGATTACGTTATGTGGGACGACGTTATAACTTATTGCGTTATATGGGATGACGTTATAACGTATTACGTTATATGGGATGACGTTATAACGTATTACGTTGTATGGTATGACGTTATAACGTAATAGGTTATATGGTATGACGTTATAACGTAATACGTTATATGGTATGACGTTATAACGGAATACGTTATATGGTATGACGTTATAACGTAAATAGGTTATATGGTATGACGTTATACCGTATTACGTTTTATGGGATGAGGTTATAACGCATTACGTTATATGGGATGACGTTATAACGTAATAGGTTATATGGCATAACGTTATAACGTATTACGTTCAATGGTATGACGTTATAACGTAATAGGTTATATGGTATAACGTTATAACGTATTACGTTGTATGGGATGACGTTATAACGTAATAGGTTATATGGTATGACGTTATACCGTATTACGTTATATGGGATGACGTTATAACGTATTACGTAATATGGGGTGACGTTATAACATATTACGTTATATGGGCTGACGTTATAACGGATTACGTTATGTGGGACGACGTTATAACTTATTGCGTTCTATGGGATGACGTTATAACGTATTACGTTATGTGGTATGACGTTATAACGTTAATAGGTTATATGGTATGACGTTATACCGAATTACGTTATATGGTATGACGTTATAACGTAAATAGGTTATATGGTATGACGTTATACCGTATTACGTTATATGGGATGACGTTATAACGCATTACGTAATATGGGATTACGTTATAACGGATTACGTTATGTGGGACGACGTTATAACTTATTGCGTTATATCGGATGACGTTATAACGTATTACGTAATATGGGACGACGTTATAACGCATTACGTTATATGGGATGACGTTATAACGTATTACGTTATATGGAATACCGTTATAACGTATTAGGTTATATGGTATGACGCTATAACGTATTACGTTATATGGCATGACGGTATAACGTAATACGTTATATGGTATGACGTTAATACGTAAATAGGTTATATGGTATGACGTTATACCGAATTACGTTTTATGGGATGACGTTATAACGCATTACGTTATATGGGATGACGTTATAACGTAATAGGCTATATGGTATAACGTTATAACGTAATACCTTATATGGTATGACGTTATAACGTAAATAGGTTATATGGTATGACGTTATACCGTATTACGTTATATGTGATGACGTTATAACGCATTACGTAATATGGGATGACGTTATAACGTATTACGTTATGTGGTATGACGTTATAACGTTAATAGGTTATATGGTATGACGTTATAACGTAATACCTTATATGGTATGACGTTATAACGTAAATAGGTTATATGGTATGACGTTATACCGTATTACGTTATATGGGATGACGTTATAACGCATTACGTAGTATGGGATGACGTTATAACGCATTACGTAATATGGGATGACGTTATAACGTATTACGTTATGTGGGACGACGTTATAACGTATTGCGTTATATTCGATGACGTTATAACGTATTACGTTATATGGGATGACGTTATAACGTATTACGTTATATGGGAAGACGTTATAACGTATTGCGTTATATGGTATCACGTTATAACGTATTACGTTATATGGGATGACGTTATAACGTATTACGTTATATGGGATGACGTTATAACGTAATAGGTTATATGGTATAACGTTATAACGTATTACGTTATATGGTATGACGTTATAACGTCATAGGTTATACGGTATGACGTTATAACGTAATACGTCATATGGTATGACGTTATAACGTATTACGTAATATGGGACGACGTTATAACGCATTACGTTATATGGGATGACGTTATAACGTATTACGTTATGTGGAATACCGTTATAACGTATTACGTTATATGGGATGACGTTATAACGTAATAGGTTATATGGTATAACGTTATAACGTATTACGTTATATGGGAAGACGTTATAACGTATTGCGTTTAATGCTGTGACGTTATAACGGATTAGGTTATATGGGATGACGTTATAACGTATCACGTAATATGGGATGACGTTATAACGTAATAGGTTATATGGTATAACGTTATAACGTATTAGGTTATATGGTATGACGCTATAACGTATTACGGTATATGGCATGACGTTATAACGTAATAGGTTATATGGCATGACGCTATAACGTAATACGTTATATGGTATGACGTTATAACGTAAATAGATTATATGGTATGACGTTATACCGTATTACGTTATATGTGATGACGTTATAACGCATTACGTAATATGGGATGACGTTATAACGTATTACGTTATGTGGTATGACGTTATAACGTTAATAGGTTATATGGTATAACGTTATAACGTATTACGTTATATGGTATGACGTTATAACGTCATAGGTTATACGGTATGACGTTATAACGTAATACGTCATATGGTATGACGTTATAACGTATTACGTAATATGGGATTACGTTATAACGGATTACGTTATGTGGGACGACGTTATAACTTGTTGCGTTATATTCGATGACGTTATAACGTATTACGTTATGTGGGACGACGTTATAACGTGTTGCGTTATATGGGATGACGTTATAACGTATTACGTTATATGGGAAGACGTTATAACGTATTGCGTTTAATGCTATGACGTTATAACGTATTACGTTATATGGGATGACGTTATAACGTATTACGTAATATGGGATGACGTTATAACGTAATAGGTTATGTTACGCCGCGCGACTCTCTGCCTGGCCCAGGTCACACACCGCGGGCCAGACGGACACCAGAGGTCCGCTCTTCCGTACGGCGTACCCTCAATAGCCTTAAGCACCGTCCATAAATCATAGATTTCTTAGAAAAGGTCCTTTAAACAAAACAAACATCTGGTCCCGAGGAGTTGCTAAACACTATTGTCTACCACGGCAGGACAAGGGAAAGTTGTTTTTTTTTGTCACGCACGCGGCAACTTTCCCCCCATTAATCACTTTCTCTCGAGGGCAGTTAAGACCCTTCGTTTAACCAATTAAAAACGAAGCCTATTCCCTCACTCTCCTAAATAACATCGGCTCCAACAAATCCGATGGTCCCGTGCGCTGGAGGGACCGATCCTTAGCCTTCCACCGAGACAGCATCGTCTCCCAAAAACACTGATTCTACATCCTTCGAACGGTCAACATCCTTCGAGCGAGTATACACACCCGCAGATCAGTCACTCACTCATCTCGTACATACGCACCAGTGTAACTATCCTCGTTATAAGTTGTGGAATAAACGGTGACCTAACTTACTACTGTGTAATATTCAATCAACCACCTCTGTTATCCTACCCGAAACAGGGGAACGACTACTTCGCGGCGTCGATTCACCGAATCGTAGCGAGAATTTACGCCTCTCGCTGACGCGTTTTCCTAGCGACCGCGTCTCTCCGCGATCGGTCGTAACATTTGGTCCTTCGAGCCGGATTATCAGTGGCAGTGGATAGTTTTGTCACCCATCCGGTCGAAACATTCGATCTTTCGAGCCGGATTCAGTGACAAGTGAAAAGTGTGGACACGTAACCGGTCGAATCATTCGATCCTCAAAGCCGCATCACGCGTCAAGTGAAAAGCGCACACCAGTGACACCCACTATCATACAGGGCCACGTGAATCCAACATAACCAGCAGCGGAAGCGTTACCCCCCAGCGAGGTCAGTAACGTCAAGGATCGTCACCCTTGAAGAGGTAAAATTCGGTGGTTAAAACGCAACCACGCAACCTCCTGCCGCAACTGGACAATCTTCAACAGAAGTAAGTTATAACTATTCCACTTATCTAACAAACAATGGCAACCGGAAACGCAGAGAAAATCACCTCCTTGCATCGGGAGCGAAGCAATCTAAGCGACCAATTCCAGGCCGTATCGAAATCACTCGACGAATACGAACAGTCTGGTCAGCACTACAAGGCCACCTTAAGAACTTATCGAAAACAAGTGGACGACATTTGGAAACGGTTTAACATTGTCAACGACCAATTACTTGAGCTCGACGACTTCGCACCTGTGGACTTACTCGATGTCTATGTGGATCTGGTAGTACGATTGAGCGCTCTCATCGAACTTAATTCTTCCTCAACGGATGCCTCCAAGAGAGTAGCGAATCGAAAACCTCCGGAATGCAGCAACAAAGCTCCTAGCAGGTTCCAGAGACCACCGATCCCATCGCAAGACACGCGAAGCTCATCGCATCACACTCGCAACGTGTCACCTAAACGCGGCCCGACGACAACCACATTAGCATCGAACGTTCATGACTCTTTAACCGCAGCCCACAACCTAGATAGTAACGGGTTGAATCCCATCCAGGATAGTTACAAGGTCAACGTCGAGTCGAAACCTACTGTAAAGGCTTCGAAATCCACTGTGCTCAAACCATCCAGGGGCAGTGTTTCTTCGGGCAATACTTCTACGATGGACGTCCAACACAACGTATCGACGTCCAATCATCTCTCTTACATCACGTCATCTGCACCACCCGAGATTAGAAACATTGCATCGGACAGTCACACTTCGAGACGTAACGCGAAGACTCCTACTTCGCCACCTCAGAGATGTGCTACGCCTGCAATTAGCCCTACTCAGAATCATTGCCTCATTATTAATACCATGACTAATCACTCAAATGGTATCGGTAATTTACAGAACATTCTATCTGATCTCAACGATTCGCTGCTGAGTTCACAGAGCGCCACACCGAACAAGTCGCGTGTCACGGACTTCTCCCTGAAGTCACCCTTGGCTGCAACGACGCTACCACACTCTCCAATGGCAAAACAAGTCCAAATCACGACGCCCAACGCTTCTCCTCTATCAAGAATCATCACTAAGAGAATGCGATTCGAGCGGGTCATCGGGGGGAGTCCAGCCTCCCAATCAACCTCAAACCGCCGCACCGCGCTTGATGAATCTTCACCAAGCATCACCGACGTTCCCTTCGACGATACTTCCTGGGCCGAGGTGTTTAACGACACTTCCAGAAGCAAGATTCACGACACTTCTTGGGTCGTGAATTTCACCTGGAAATCGCTCGGCATCGGCGAGGAAGACGGCGATCCAGACTACAAAGGGGACAACGTGCCATCCAGGCAACGGGCCTTCGACCGTATCTTCGAAGTCACCCTGGCAACAACGGCCTCATCCAGACTACCACAAGTCATACGGCAACGAGCATCTTGGAACGACGTGCCACGCAGCGCGTCCTACCAACGAGCCAACCCGATCACGCAGAATAAGGACAATCAGCAATCAACAAGGAGTCGGGCGGCTGCTCCAATTAACTCCACCTTTAATGAAATTTTGATCGGTACCCTCTCAACGGGGGCAGGATGTTACGCCGCGCGACTCTCTGCCTGGCCCAGGTCACACACCGCGGGCCAGACGGACACCAGAGGTCCGCTCTTCCGTACGGCGTACCCTCAATAGCCTTAAGCACCGTCCATAAATCATAGATTTCTTAGAAAAGGTCCTTTAAACAAAACAAACATCTGGTCCCGAGGAGTTGCTAAACACTATTGTCTACCACGGCAGGACAAGGGAAAGTTGTTTTTTTTTGTCACGCACGCGGCAACTTTCCCCCCATTAATCACTTTCTCTCGAGGGCAGTTAAGACCCTTCGTTTAACCAATTAAAAACGAAGCCTATTCCCTCACTCTCCTAAATAACATCGGCTCCAACAAATCCGATGGTCCCGTGCGCTGGAGGGACCGATCCTTAGCCTTCCACCGAGACAGCATCGTCTCCCAAGGGCACTGATTTCACATCCTTCGAACGGTCAACATCCTTCGAGCGGGTATACACACCCGCAGATCAGTCACTCACTCATCTCGTACATACGCACCAGTGTAACTATCCTCGTTATAAGTTGTGGAATAAACGGTGAAATATAACTTACTATACTGTGTCATATTCATTCAACCACCTCTGTTATCTTAACCGAAACAGGGGAACGACTACTTCGCGGCGTCGATTCACCGAATCGTAGCGAGAATTTACGCCTCTCGCTGACGCGTTTTCCTAGCGACCGCGTCTCTCCGCGATCGGTCGTAACAGGTTATATGGTATAACGTTATAACGTATTAGGTTATATGGTATGACGCTATAACGTATTACGATATATGGCATGACGTTATAACGTAATGCGTTATATGGTATGACGTTATAACGTCACAGGTTATACGGTATGACGTTATAACGTAATAGGTTATATGGCATGACGCTATAACGTAATACGTTACATGGTATGACGTTATAACGTAAATAGATTATATGGTATGACGTTATACCGTATTACGTTATATGGGATGACGTTATAACGCATTACGTAATATGGGATGACGTTATAACGTATTACGTTATGTGGGACGACGTTATAACGTATTGCGTTATATGGGATGACGTTATAACGTCTTACGTTATATGGGATGACGTTATAACGTATTACGTTATATGGGATGACAGTATAACGTAATAGGTTATATGGTATAACGTTATAACGTATTACGTTATATGGTATGACGTTATAACGTCATAGGTTATACGGTATGACGTTATAACGTAATACGTCATATGGTATGACGTTATAACGTATTACGTAATATGGGACGACGTTATAACAGATTACGTTATGTGGGACGACGTTATAACTTATTGCGTTATATGGGATGACGTTATAACGTATTACGTTATATGGGATGACGTCATAACGTATTACGTTATATGGGAAGACGTTATAACGTATTGCGTTATATGGTATGACGTTATAACGTATTACGTTATATGGGATGACGTTATAACGCATTACGTAATATGGGATTACGTTATAACGGATTACGTTATGTGGGACGACGTTATAACTTATTGCGTTATATGGGATGACGTTATAACGTATTACGTTATATGGGAAGACGTTATAACGTATTGCGTTATATGGTATGACGTTATAACGTATTACGTTATATGGGATGACATTATAACGTATTACGTAATATGGGATAACGTTATAACGTAATAGGTTATATGGTATAACGTTATAACGTATTACGTTGTATGGTATGACGTTATAACGTAATAGGTTATATGGTACGACGTTATAACGTAATACGTTATATGGTATGACGTTATAACGTAATACGTTATATGGTATGACGTTATACCGTATTACGTTTTATGGGATGACGTTATAACGTATTACGTTATATGGGATGACGTTATAACGTAATAGGTTATATGGTATAACGTTATAACGTATTAGGTTATATGGTATGACGCTATAACCTATTACGGTATATGGCATGACGTTATAACGTAATGCGTTATATGGTATGACGTTATAACGTCATAGGTTATACGGTATGACGTTAAAACGTAATAGGTTATATGGCATGACGCTATAACGTAATACGTTATATGGTATGACGTTATAACGTAAATAGATTATATGGTATGACGTTATACCGTATTACGTTATATGGGATGACGTTATAACGCATTACGTAATATGGGATGACGTTATAACGTATTACGTTATGTGGGACGACGTTATGACGTAATAGGTTATATGGTATAACGTTATGACGTATTACGTTAAATGGTATGACGTTATAACGTCATAGGTTATACGGTATGACAATATAACGTAATACGTCATATGGTATGACGTTATAACGTATTACATAATATGGGACGACGTTACAACGCATTACGTTATATGGGATGACGTTATAACGTATTACGTTATATGGAATACCGTTATAACGTATTAGGTTATATGGTATGACGCTATAACGTATTACGTTATATGGCATGACGTTATAACGTAATACGTTATATGGTATGACGTTATAACGTATTACGTTATGTGGGACGACGTTATAACGTATTGCGTTATATGGGATGACGTTATAACGTCTTACGTTATATGGGATGACGTTATAACGTATTACGTTATATGGGATGACAGTATAACGTAATAGGTTATATGGTATAACGTTATAACGTATTACGTTATATGGTATGACGTTATAACGTCATAGGTTATACGGTATGACGTTATAACGTAATACGTCATATGGTATGACGTTATAACGTATTACGTAATATGGGACGACGTTATAACGCATTACGTTATATGGGATGACGTTATAACGTATTACGTTATATGGAATACCGTTATAACGTATTAGGTTATATGGTATGACGCTATAACGTATTACGTTATATGGCATGACGTTATAACGCATTACGTAATATGGGATGACGTTATAACGTATTACGTTATGTGGGACGACGTTATAACGTATTGCGTTATATGGGATGACGTTATAACGTCTTACGTTATATGGGATGACGTTATAACGTATTACGTTATATGGGATGACAGTATAACGTAATAGGTTATATGGTATAACGTTATAACGTATTACGTTATATGGTATGACGTTATAACGTCATAGGTTATACGGTATGACGTTATAACGTAATACGTCATATGGTATGACGTTATAACGTATTACGTAATATGGGACGACGTTATAACAGATTACGTTATGTGGGACGACGTTATAACTTATTGCGTTATATGGGATGACGTTATAACGTATTAGGTTATATGGTATGACGCTATAACGTATTACGTTATATGGCATGACGTTATAACGCATTACGTAATATGGGATGACGTTATAACGTATTACGTTATGTGGGACGACGTTATAACGTATTGCGTTATATGGGATGACGTTATAACGTCTTACGTTATATGGGATGACGTTATAACGTATTACGTTATATGGGATGACAGTATAACGTAATAGGTTATATGGTATAACGTTATAACGTATTACGTTATATGGTATGACGTTATAACGTCATAGGTTATACGGTATGACGTTATAACGTAATACGTCATATGGTATGACGTTATAACGTATTACGTAATATGGGACGACGTTATAACAGATTACGTTATGTGGGACGACGTTATAACTTATTGCGTTATATGGGATGACGTTATAACGTATTACGTTATATGGGATGACGTCATAACGTATTACGTTATATGGGAAGACGTTATAACGTATTGCGTTATATGGTATGACGTTATAACGTATTACGTTATATGGGATGACGTTATAACGCATTACGTAATATGGGATTACGTTATAACGGATTACGTTATGTGGGACGACGTTATAACGTAAATAGATTATATGGTATGACGTTATACCGTATTACGTTATATGGGATGACGTTATAACGCATTACGTAATATGGGATGACGTTATAACGTATTACGTTATGTGGGACGACGTTATGACGTAATAGGTTATATGGTATAACGTTATGACGTATTACGTTAAATGGTATGACGTTATAACGTCATAGGTTATACGGTATGACAATATAACGTAATACGTCATATGGTATGACGTTATAACGTATTACATAATATGGGACGACGTTACAACGCATTACGTTATATGGGATGACGTTATAACGTATTACGTTATATGGAATACCGTTATAACGTATTAGGTTATATGGTATGACGCTATAACGTATTACGTTATATGGCATGACGTTATAACGTAATACGTTATATGGTATGACGTTAATACGTAAATAGGTTATATGGTATGACGTTATACCGAATTACGTTATATGGTATGACATTATAACGTAAATAGGTTATATGTTATGACGTTATACCGTATTACGTTATATGGGACGACGTTATAACGCATTACGTAATATGGGATGACGTTATAACGTAATAGGTTATATGGTATGACGTTATACCGTATTACGTTATATGGGATGACGTTATAACGTATTACGTAATATGGGGTGACGTTATAACATATTACGTTATATGGGCTGACGTTATAACGGATTACGTTATGTGGGACGACGTTATAACTTATTGCGTTATATGGGATGACGTTATAACGTATTACGTTATATGGGATGACGTTATAACGTATTACGTTATGTGGTATGACGTTATAACGTTAATAGGTTATATGGTATGACGTTATACCGAATTACGTTATATGGTATGACGTTATAACGTAAATAGGTTATATGGTATGACGTTATACCGTATTACGTCATATGGGATGACGTTATAACGCATTACGTAATATGGGATTACGTTATAACGGATTACGTTATGTGGGACGACGTTATAACTTATTGCGTTATATGGGATGACGTTATAACGTATTACGTTAAATGGTATGACGTTATAACGTCATAGGTTATACGGTATGACGATATAACGTAATACGTCATATGGTATGACGTTATAACGTATTACATAATATGGGACGACGTTACAACGCATTACGTTATATGGAATGACGTTATAACGTATTACGTTATATGGAATACCGTTATAACGTATTAGGTTATATGGTATGACGCTATAACGTATTACGTTATATGGCATGACGTTATAACGTAATACGTTATATGGTATGACGTTAATACGTAAATAGGTTATATGGTATGACGTTATACCGAATTACGTTATATGGTATGACATTATAACGTAAATAGGTTATATGGTATGACGTTATACCGTATTACGTTATATGGGACGACGTTATAACGCATTACGTAATATGGGATGACGTTATAACGTAATAGGTTATATGGTATGACGTGATACCGTATTACGTTATATGGGATGACGTTATAACGTATTACGTAATATGGGGTGACGTTATAACATATTACGTTATATGGGCTGACGTTATAACGGATTACGTTATGTGGGACGACGTTATAACTTATTGCGTTATATGGGATGACGTTAAACGTATTACGTTGTATGGGATGACGTTATAACGTATTTCGTTATGTGGTATGACGTTATAACGTTAATAGGTTATATGGTATGACGTTATACCGAATTACGTTATATGGTATGACGTTATAACGTAAATAGGTTATATGGTATGACGTTATACCGTATTACGTTATATGGGATGACGTTATAACGCATTACGTAATATGGGATTACGTTATAACGTAAATATCTTATATGGTATGACGTTATACCGTATTACGTTATATGGGATGACGTTATAACGCATTACGTAATATGGGATTACGTTATAACGTATTACATAATATGGGACGACGTTACAACGCATTACGTTATATGGAATGACGTTATAACGTATTACGTTATATGGAATACCGTTATAACGTATTAGGTTATATGGTATGACGCTATAACGTATTACGTTATATGGCATGACGTTATAACGTAATACGTTATATGGTATGACGTTAATACGTAAATAGGTTATATGGTATGACGTTATACCGAATTACGTTATATGGTATGACATTATAACGTAAATAGGTTATATGGTATGACGTTATACCGTATTACGTTATATGGGACGACGTTATAACGCATTACGTAATATGGGATGACGTTATAACGTAATAGGTTATATGGTATGACGTTATACCGTATTACGTTATATGGGATGACGTTATAACGTATTACGTAATATGGGGTGACGTTATAACATATTACGTTATATGGGCTGACGTTATAACGGATTACGTTATGTGGGACGACGTTATAACTTATTGCGTTATATGGGATGACGTTATAACGTATTACGTTATATGGGATGACGTTATAACGTATTACGTTATGTGGTATGACGTTATAATGTTAATAGGTTATATGGTATGACGTTATACCGAATTACGTTATATGGTATGACGTTATAACGTAAGTAGGTTATATGGTATGACGTTATACCGTATTACGTTATATGGGATGACGTTATAACGCATTACGTAATATGGGATTACGTTATAACGGATTACGTTATGTGGGACGACGTTATAACTTATTGCGTTATATTCGATGACGTTATAACGTATTACGTTATATGGGATGACGTTATAACGTATTACGTTATATGGGAAGACGTTATAACGTATTGCGTTATATGGTATGACGTTATAACGTATTACGTTATATGGGATGACGTTATAACGTATTGCGTTATATGGGACGACATTATAACGTATTACGTTATGTCGGACGACGTTATAACGTGTTGCGTTATATGGGATGACGTTATAACGTATTACGTTATATGGGAAGACGTTATAACGTATTGCGTTTAATGCTATGACGTTATAACGTATTACGTTATATGGGATGACGTTATAACGTATTACGTAATATGGGATGACGTTATAACGTAATAGGTTATATGCTATAACGTTATAACGTATTAGGTTATATGGGATGACAGTATAACGTAATAGGTTATATGGTATAACGTTATAACGTATTACGTTATATGGTATGACGTTATAACGTCATAGGTTATACGGTATGACGTTATAACGTAATACGTCATATGGTATGACGTTATAACGTATTACGTAATATGGGACGACGTTATAACAGATTACGTTATGTGGGACGACGTTATAACTTATTGCGTTATATGGGATGACGTTATAACGTATTACGTTATATGGGATGACGTTATAACGTATTACGTTATATGGGAAGACGTTATAACGTATTGCGTTATATGGTATGACGTTATAACGTATTACGTTATATGGGATGACGTTATAACGCATTACGTAATATGGGATTACGTTATAACGGATTGCGTTATGTGGGACGACGTTATAACTTATTGCGTTATATGGGATGACGTTATAACGTATTACGTTATATGGGATGACGTTATAACGTATTACGTTATATGGTATAACGTTATAACGTATTACGTTGTATGGTATGACGTTATAACGTAATAGGTTATATGGTACGACGTTATAACGTAATACGTTATATGGTATGACGTCATAACGTAATACGTTATATGGTATGACGTTATAACGTAAATAAGTTATATGGTATGACGTTATACCGTATTACGTTTTATGGGATGACGTTATAACGTATTACGTTATATGGGATGACGTTATAACGTAATAGGTTATATGGCATAACGTTATAACGTATTACGTTATATGGTATGACGTTATAACGTCATAGGTTATACGGTATGACGTTATAACGTAACACGTCATATGGTATGACGTTATAACGTATTACGTAATATGGGACGACGTTATAACGCATTACGTTATATGGGATGACGTTATAACGTATTACGTTATATGGAATACCGTTATAACGTATTAGGTTATATGGGATGACGTTATAACGTATTACGTTATATGGGATGACGTTATAACGTATTACGTTATATGGGAAGACGTTATAACGTGTTGCGTTATATGGTATGACGTTATAAAGTATTACGTTATATGGGATGACATTATAACGTAACACGTAATATGGGATAACGTTATAACGTAATAGGTTATATGGTATAACGTTATAACGTATTACGTTGTATGGTATGACGTTATAACGTAATAGGTTATATGGTATGACGTTATAACGTAATACGTTATATGGTATGACGTTATAACGGAATACGTTATATGGTATGACGTTATAACGTAAATAGGTTATATGGTATGACGTTATACCGTAATACCTTATATGGTATGACGTTATAACGTAAATAGGTTATATGGTATGACGTTATACCGTATTACGTTATATGGGATGACGTTATAACGCATTACGTAATATGGGATGACGTTATAGCGTATTACGTTATGTGGGACGACGTTATAACGTATTGCGTTATATGGGATGACGTTATAACGTATTACGTTATATGGGATGATGTTATAACGTAATAGGTTATGTGGTATAACGTTATAACGTATTACGTTATATGGTATGACGTCATAACGTAATAGGTTATATGGTATGACGTTATAACGTAATACCTTATATGGTATGACGTTATAACGTAAATAGGTTATATGGTATGACGTTATACCGTATTACGTTATATGGGATGACGTTATAACGCATTACGTAATATGGGATGACGTTATAACGTATTACGTTATGTGGGTCGACGTTATAACGTGTTGCGTTATATGGGATGACGTTATAACGTAAATAGATTATATGGTATGACGTTATACCGTATTACGTTATATGGGATGACGTTATAACGCATTACGTAATATGGGATGACGTTATAACGTAATAGGTTATATGGGATGACGTTATAACGTATTACGTTATATGGGATGACGTTATAACGTATTACGTTATATGGGAAGACGTTATAACGTGTTGCGTTATATGGTATGACGTTATAAAGTATTACGTTATATGGGATGACATTATAACGTAACACGTAATATGGGATAACGTTATAACGTAATAGGTTATATGGTATAACGTTATAACGTATTACGTTGTATGGTATGACGTTATACCGTATTACGTTATATGGGAAGACGTTATAACGTATTGCGTTTAATGCTGTGACGTTATAACGTATTACGTTATATGGGATGACGTTATAACGTATCACGTAATATGGGATGACGTTATAACGTAATAGGTTATATGGTATAACGTTATAACGTATTAGGTTATATGGTATGACGCTATAACGTATTACGGTATATGGCATGACGTTATAACGTAATGCGTTATATGGTATGACGTTATAACGTCATAGGTTATACGGTATGACGTTATAACGTAATAGGTTATATGGCATGACGTTATAACGTAATACGTTATATGGTATGACGTTATAACGTAAATAGATTATATGGTATGACGTTATACCGTATTACGTTATATGGGATGACGTTATAACGCATTACGTAATATGGGATGACGTTATAACGTATTACGTTATGTGGGACGACGTTATAACGTAATAGGTTATATGGTATAACGTTATAACGTATTACGTTAAATGGTATGACGTTATAACGTCATAGGTTATACGGTATGACGATATAACGTAATACGTCATATGGTATGACGTTATAACGTATTACATAATATGGGACGACGTTACAACGCATTACGTTATATGGGATGACATTATAACGTATTCCGTTATATGGAATACCGTTATAACGTATTAGGTTATATGGTATGACGCTATAACGTATTACGTTATATGGCATGACGTTATAACGTAATACGTTATATGGTATGACGTTAATACGTAAATAGGTTATATGGTATGACGTTATACCGAATTACGTTATATGGTATGACATTATAACGTAAATAGGTTATATGGTATGACGTTATACCGTATTACGTTATATGGGACGACGTTATAACGCATTACGTAATATGGGATGACGTTATAACGTAATAGGTTATATGGTATGACGTTATACCGTATTACGTTATATGGGATGACGTTATAACGTATTACGTAATATGGGGTGACGTTATAACATATTACGTTATATGGGCTGACGTTATAACGGATTACGTTATGTGGGACGACGTTATAACTTATTGCGTTATATGGGATGACGTTATAACGTATTACGTTATATGGGATGACGTTATAACGTATAACGTTGTATGGTATGACGTTATAACGTAATAGGTTATATGGTATGACGTTATAACGTAATACGTTATATGGTATGACGTTATAACGTAATAGGTTATATGGTATAACGTTATAACGTATTAGGTTATATGGTATGACGCTATAACGTATTACGATATATGGCATGACGTTATAACGTAATGCGTTATATGGTATGACGTTATAACGTCACAGGTTATACGGTATGACGTTATAACGTAATAGGTTATATGGCATGACGCTATAACGTAATACGTTACATGGTATGACGCTATAACGTAAATAGATTATATGGTATGACGTTATACCGTATTACGTTATATTGGATGACGTTATAACGCATTACGTAATATGGGATGACGTTATAACGTATTACGTTATGTGGGACGACGTTATAACGTATTGCGTTATATGGAATGACGTTATAACGTCTTACGTTATATGGGATGACGTTATAACGTATTACGTTATATGGGATGACAGTATAACGTAATAGGTTATATGGTATAACGTTATAACGTATTACGTTATATGGTATGACGTTATAACGTCATAGGTTATACGGTATGACGTTATAACGTAATACGTCATATGGTATGACGTTATAACGTATTACGTAATATGGGACGACGTTATAACAGATTACGTTATGTGGGACGACGTTATAACTTATTGCGTTATATGGGATGACGTTATAACGTATTACGTTATATGGGATGACGTCATAACGTATTACGTTATATGGGAAGACGTTATAACGTATTGCGTTATATGGTATGACGTTATAACGTATTACGTTATATGGGATGACGTTATAACGCATTACGTAATATGGGATTACGTTATAACGGATTACGTTATGTGGGACGACGTTATAACTTATTGCGTTATATGGGATGACGTTATAACGTATTACGTCATATGGGATGACGTTATAACGTATTACGTTATATGGGAAGACGTTATAACGTATTGCGTTATATGGTATGACGTTATAACGTATTACGTTATATGGGATGACATTATAACGTATTACGTAATATGGGATAACGTTATAACGTAATAGGTTATATGGTATAACGTTATAACGTATTACGTTGTATGGTATGACGTTATAACGTAATAGGTTATATGGTACGACGTTATAACGTAATACGTTATATGGTATGACGTTATAACGTAATACGTTATATGGTATGACGTTATACCGTATTACGTTTTATGGGATGACGTTATAACGTATTACGTTATATGGGATGACGTTATAACGTAATAGGTTATATGGTATAACGTTATAACGTATTAGGTTATATGGTATGACGCTATAACCTATTACGGTATATGGCATGACGTTATAACGTAATGCGTTATATGGTATGACGTTATAACGTCATAGGTTATACGGTATGACGTTAAAACGTAATAGGTTATATGGCATGACGCTATAACGTAATACGTTATATGGTATGACGTTATAACGTAAATAGATTATATGGTATGACGTTATACCGTATTACGTTATATGGGATGACGTTATAACGCATTACGTAATATGGGATGACGTTATAACGTATTACGTTATGTGGGACGACGTTATAACGTAATAGGTTATATGGTATAACGTTATGACGTATTACGTTAAATGGTATGACGTTATAACGTCATAGGTTATACGGTATGACAATATAACGTAATACGTCATATGGTATGACGTTATAACGTATTACATAATATGGGACGACGTTACAACGCATTACGTTATATGGAATGACGTTATAACGTATTACGTTATATGGAATACCGTTATAACGTATTAGGTTATATGGTATGACGCTATAATGTATTACGTTATATGGCATGACGTTATAACGTAATACGTTATATGGTATGACGTTAATACGTAAATAGGTTATATGGTATGACGTTATACCGAATTACGTTATATGGTATGACATTATAACGTAAATAGGTTATATGGTATGACGTTATACCGTATTACGTTATATGGGACGACGTTATAACGCATTACGTAATATGGGATGACGTTATAACGTAATAGGTTATATGGTATGACGTGATACCGTATTACGTTATATTGGATGACGTTATAACGTATTACGTAATATGGGGTGACGTTATAACATATTACGTTATATGGGCTGACGTTATAACGGATTACGTTATGTGGGACGACGTTATAACTTATTGCGTTATATGGGATGACATTATAACGTATTACGTTGTATGGGATGACGTTATAACGTATTTCGTTATGTGGTATGACGTTATAACGTTAATAGGTTATATGGTATGACGTTATACCGAATTACGTTATATGGTATGACGTTATAACGTAAATAGGTTATATGGTATGACGTTATACCGTATTACGTTATATGGGATGACGTTATAACGCATTACGTAATATGGGATTACGTTGTAACGTAAATATCTTATATGGTATGACGTTATACCGTATTACGTTATATGGGATGACGTTATAACGCATTACGTAATATGGAATTACGTTATAACGTATTACATAATATGGGACGACGTTACAACGCATTACGTTATATGGAATGACGTTATAACGTATTACGTTATATGGAATACCGTTATAACGTATTAGGTTATATGGTATGACGCTATAACGTATTACGTTATATAGCATGACGTTATAACGTAATACGTTATATGGTATGACGTTAATACGTAAATAGGTTATATGGTATGACGTTATACCGAATTACGTTATATGGTATGACATTATAACGTAAATAGGTTATATGGTATGACGTTATACCGAATTACGTTATATGGTATGACATTATAACGTAAATAGGTTATATGGTATGACGTTATACCGTATTACGTTATATGGGACGACGTTATAACGCATTACGTAATATGGGATGACGTTATAACGTAATAGGTTATATGGTATGACGTTATACCGTATTACGTTATATGGGATGACGTTATAACGTATTACGTAATATGGGGTGACGTTATAACATATTACGTTATATGGGCTGACGTTATAACGGATTACGTTATGTGGGACGACGTTATAACTTATTGCGTTATATGGGATGACGTTATAACGTATTACGTTATATGGGATGACGTTATAACGTATTACGTTATGTGGTATGACGTTATAATGTTAATAGGTTATATGGTATGACGTTATACCGAATTACGTTATATGGTATGACGTTATAACGTAAATAGGTTATATGGTATGACGTTATACCGTATTACGTTATATGGGATGACGTTATAACGCATTACGTAATATGGGATTACGTTATAACGGATTACGTTATGTGGGACGACGTTATAACTTATTGCGTTATATTCGATGACGTTATAACGTATTACGTTATATGGGATGACGTTATAACGTATTACGTTATATGGGAAGACGTTATAACGTATTGCGTTATATGGTATGACGTTATAACGTATTACGTTATATGGGATGACGTTATAACGTATTGCGTTATATGGGACGACATTATAACGTATTACGTTATGTGGGACGACGTTATAACGTGTTGCGTTATATGGGATGACGTTATAACGTATTACGTTATATGGGAAGACGTTATAACGTATTGCGTTTAATGCTATGACGTTATAACGTATTACGTTATATGGGATGACGTTATAACGTATTACGTAATATGGGATGACGTTATAACGTAATAGGTTATATGCTATAACGTTATAACGTATTAGGTTATATGGTATGACGCTATAACGTATTACGATATATGGCATGTCGTTATAACGTAATGCGTTATATGGTATGACGTTATAACGTCACAGGTTATACGGTATGACGTTATAACGTAATAGGTTATATGGCATGACGCTATAACGTAATACGTTACATGGTATGACGTTATAACGTAAATAGATTATATGGTATGACGTTATACCGTATTACGTTGTATGGGATGACGTTATAACGCATTACGTAATATGGGATGACGTTATAACGTATTACGTTATGCGGGACGACGTTATAACGTATTACGTTATGTGGGACAACGTTATAACGTATTGCGTTATATGGGATGACGTTATAACGTCTTGGGTTATATGGGATGACGTTATAACGTATTACGTTATATGGGATGACAGTATAACGTAATAGGTTATATGGTATAACGTTATAACGTATTACGTTATATGGTATGACGTTATAACGTCATAGGTTATACGGTATGACGTTATAACGTAATACGTCATATGGTATGACGTTATAACGTATTACGTAATATGGGACGACGTTATAACAGATTACGTTATGTGGGACGACGTTATAACTTATTGCGTTATATGGGATGACGTTATAACGTATTACGTTATATGGGATGACGTTATAACGTATTACGTTATATGGGAAGACGTTATAACGTATTGCGTTATATGGTATGACGTTATAACGTATTACGTTATATGGGATGACGTTATAACGCATTACGTAATATGGGATTACGTTATAACGGATTACGTTATGTGGGACGACGTTATAACTTATTGCGTTATATGGGATGACGTTATAACGTATTACGTTATATGGGATGACGTTATAACGTATTACGTTATATGGTATAACGTTATAACGTATTACGTTGTATGGTATGACGTTATAACGTAATAGGTTATATGGTACGACGTTATAACGTAATACGTTATATGGTATGACGTTATAACGTAATACGTTATATGGTATGACGTTATAACGTAAATAAGTTATATGGTATGACGTTATACCGTATTACGTTTTATGGGATGACGTTATAACGTATTACGTTATATGGGATGACGTTATAACGTAATAGGTTATATGGCATAACGTTATAACGTATTACGTTATATGGTATGACGTTATAACGTCATAGGTTATACGGTATGACGTTATAACGTAACACGTCATATGGTATGACGTTATAACGTATTACGTAATATGGGACGACGTTATAACGCATTACGTTATATGGGATGACGTTATAACGTATTACGTTATATGGAATACCGTTATAACGTATTAGGTTATATGGTATGACGCTATAACGTATTACGTTATATGGCATGACGTTATAACGTAATACGTTATATGGTATGACGTCAATACGTAAATAGGTTATATGGTATGACGTTATACCGTATTACGTTTTATGGGATGACGTTATAACGCATTACGTAATATGGGATGACGTTATAGCGTATTACGTTATGTGGGACGACGTTATAACGTATTGCGTTATATGGGATGACGTTATAACGTATTACGTTATATGGGATGATGTTATAACGTAATAGGTTATATGGTATAACGTTATAACGTATTACGTTATATGGTATGACGTCATAACGTAATAGGTTATATGGTATGACGTTATAACGTAATACCTTATATGGAATGACGTTATGACGTAAATAGGTTATATGGTATGACGTTATACCGTATTACGTTATATGGGATGACGTTATAACGCATTACGTAATATGGGATGACGTTATAACGTATTACGTTATGTGGGACGACGTTATAACGTGTTGCGTTATATGGGACGACGTTATAACGTATTACGTTATATGGGAAGACGTTATAACGTATTGCGTTTAATGCTGTGACGTTATAACGTATTACGTTATATGGGATGACGTTATAACGTATTACGTAATATGGGATGACGTTATAACGTAATAGGTTATATGGTATAACGTTATAACGTATTAGGTTATATGGTATGACGCTATAACCTATTACGGTATATGGCATGACGTTATAACGTAATGCGTTATATGGTATGACGTTATAACGTCATAGGTTATACGGTATGACGTTATAACGTAATAGGTTATATGGCATGACGCTATAACGTAATACGTTATATGGTATGACGTTATAACGTAAATAGATTATATGGTATGACGTTATACCGTATTACGTTATATGGGATGACGTTATAACGCATTACGTAATATGGGATGACGTTATAACGTATTACGTTATGTGGGACGACGTTATGACGTAATAGGTTATATGGTATAACGTTATAACGTATTACGTTAAATGGTATGACGTTATAACGTCATAGGTTATACGGTATGACAACATAACGTAATACGTCATATGGTATGACGTTATAACGTATTACATAATATGGGACGACGTTACAACGCACTACGTTATATGGGATGACGTTATAACGTATTACGTTATATGGAATACCGTTATAACGTATTAGGTTATATGGTATGACGCTATAACGTATTACGTTATATGGCATGACGTTATAACGTAATACGTTATATGGTATGACGTTAATACGTAAATAGGTTATATGGTATGACGTTATACCGAATTACGTTATATGGTATGACATTATAACGTAAATAGGTTATATGGTATGACGTTATACCGTATTACGTTATATGGGACGACGTTATAACGCATTACGTAATATGGGATGACGTTATAACGTAATAGGTTATATGGTATGACGTTATACCGTATTACGTTATATGGGATGACGTTATAACGTATTACGTAATATGGGGTGACGTTATAACATATTACGTTATATGGGCTGACGTTATAACGGATTACGTTATGTGGGACGACGTTATAACTTATTGCGTTATATGGGATGACGTTATAACGTATTACGTTATATGGGATGACGTTATAACGTATTACGTTATGTGGTATGACGTTATAACGTTAATAGGTTATATGGTATGACGTTATACCGAATTACGTTATATGGTATGACGTTATAACGTAAATAGGTTATATGGTATGACGTTATACCGTATTACGTTATATGGGATGACGTTATAACGCATTACGTAATATGGGATTACGTTATAACGTATTACGTTACGTGGGACGACGTTATAACTTATTGCGTTATATGGGATGACGTTATAACGTATTACGTTATATGGGATGACGTTATAACGTATTACGTTATATGGGAAGACGTTATAACGTGTTGCGTTATATGGTATGACGTTATAACGTATTACGTTATATGGGATGACATTATAACGTAACACGTAATATGGGATAACGTTATAACGTAATAGGTTATATGGTATAACGTTATAACGTATTACGTTGTATGGTATGACGTTATAACGTAATAGGTTATATGGTATGACGTTATAACGTAATACGTTATATGGTATGACGTTATAACGTAAATAGGTTATATGGTATGACGTTATACCGTATTACGTTATATGGGATGACGTTATAACGCATTACGTAATATGGGATTACGTTATAACGTAAATATCTTATATGGTATGACGTTATACCGTATTACGTTATATGGGATGACGTTATAACGCATTACGTAATATGGAATTACGTTATAACGTATTACATAATATGGGACGACGTTACAACGCATTACGTTATATGGAATGACGTTATAACGTATTACGTTATATGGAATACCGTTATAACGTATTAGGTTATATGGTATGACGCTATAACGTATTACGTTGTATGGCATGACGTTATAACGTAATACGTTATATGGTATGACGTTAATACGTAAATAGGTTATATGGTATGACGTTATACCGAATTACGTTATATGGTATGACATTATAACGTAAATAGGTTATATGGTATGACGTTATACCGAATTACGTTATATGGTATGACATTATAACGTAAATAGGTTATATGGTATGACGTTATACCGTATTACGTTATATGGGACGACGTTATAACGCATTACGTAATATGGGATGACGTTATAACGTAATAGGTTATATGGTATGACGTTATACCGTATTACGTTATATGGGATGACGTTATAACGTATTACGTAATATGGGGTGACGTTATAACATATTACGTTATATGGGCTGACGTTATAACGGATTACGTTATGTGGGACGACGTTATAACTTATTGCGTTATATGGGATGACGTTATAACGTATTACGTTATATGGGATGACGTTATAACGTATTACGTTATGTGGTATGACGTTATAATGTAAATAGGTTATATGGTATGACGTTATACCGAATTACGTTATATGGTATGACGTTATAACGTAAATAGGTTATATGGTATGACGTTATACCGTATTACGTTATATGGGATGACGTTATAACGCATTACGTAATATGGGATTACGTTATAACGGATTACGTTATGTGGGACGACGTTATAACTTATTGCGTTATATTCGATGACGTTATAACGTATTACGTTATATGGGATGACGTTATAACGTATTACGTTATATGGGAAGACGTTATAACGTATTGCGTTATATGGTATGACGTTATAACGTATTACGTTATATGGGATGACGTTATAACGTATTGCGTTATATGGGACGACATTATAACGTATTACGTTATGTGGGACGACGTTATAACGTGTTGCGTTATATGGGATGACGTTATAACGTATTACGTTATATGGGAAGACGTTATAACGTATTGCGTTTAATGCTATGACGTTATAACGTATTACGTTATATGGGATGACGTTATAACGTATTACGTAATATGGGATGACGTTATAACGTAATAGGTTATATGCTATAACGTTATAACGTATTAGGTTATATGGTATGACGCTATAACGTATTACGATATATGGCATGACGTTATAACGTAATGCGTTATATGGTATGACGTTATAACGTCACAGGTTATACGGTATGACGTTATAACGTAATAGGTTATATGGCATGACGCTATAACGTAATACGTTACATGGTATGACGTTATAACGTAAATAGATTATATGGTATGACGTTATACCGTATTACGTTATATGGGATGACGTTATAACGCATTACGTAATATGGGATGACGTTATAACGTATTACGTTATGCGGGACGACGTTATAACGTATTACGTTATGTGGGACAACGTTATAACGTATTGCGTTATATGGGATGACGTTATAACGTCTTGGGTTATATGGGATGACGTTATAACGTATTACGTTATATGGGATGACAGTATAACGTAATAGGTTATATGGTATAACGTTATAACGTATTACGTTATATGGTATGACGTTATAACGCCATAGGTTATACGGTATGACGTTATAACGTAATACGTCATATGGTATGACGTTATAACGTATTACGTAATATGGGACGACGTTATAACAGATTACGTTATGTGGGACGACGTTATAACTTATTGCGTTATATGGGATGACGTTATAACGTATTACGTTATATGGGATGACGTTATAACGTATTTCGTTATATGGGAAGACGTTATAACGTATTGCGTTATATGGTATGACGTTATAACGTATTACGTTATATGGGATGACGTTATAACGCATTACGTAATATGGGATTACGTTATAACGGATTACGTTATGTGGGACGACGTTATAACTTATTGCGTTATATGGGATGACGTTATAACGTATTACGTTATATGGGATGACGTTATAACGTATTACGTTATATGGTATAACGTTATAACGTATTACGTTGTATGGTATGACGTTATAACGTAATAGGTTATATGGTACGACGTTATAACGTAATACGTTATATGGTATGACGTTATAACGTAATACGTTATATGGTATGACGTTATAACGTAAATAAGTTATATGGTATGACGTTATACCGTATTACGTAATATGGGATGACGTTATAACGTAATAGGTTATATGGTATAACGTTATAACGTATTAGGTTATATGGTATGACGTTATACCGTATTACGTTATATGGGATGACGTTATAACGCATTACGTAATATGGGATGACGTTATAACGTATTACGTTATGTGGGACGACGTTATGACGTAATAGGTTATATGGTATAACGTTATAACGTATTACGTTAAATGGTATGACGTTATAACGTCATAGGTTATACGGTATGACAACATAACGTAATACGTCATATGGTATGACGTTATAACGTATTACATAATATGGGACGACGTTACAACGCACTACGTTATATGGGATGACGTTATAACGTATTACGTTATATGGAATACCGTTATAACGTATTAGGTTATATGGTATGACGCTATAACGTATTACGTTATATGGCATGACGTTATAACGTAATACGTTATATGGTATGACGTTAATACGTAAATAGGTTATATGGTATGACGTTATACCGAATTACGTTATATGGTATGACATTATAACGTAAATAGGTTATATGGTATGACGTTATACCGTATTACGTTATATGGGACGACGTTATAACGCATTACGTAATATGGGATGACGTTATAACGTAATAGGTTATATGGTATGACGTTATACCGTATTACGTTATATGGGATGACGTTATAACGTATTACGTAATATGGGGTGACGTTATAACATATTACGTTATATGGGCTGACGTTATAACGGATTACGTTATGTGGGACGACGTTATAACTTATTGCGTTATATGGGATGACGTTATAACGTATTACGTTATATGGGATGACGTTATAACGTATTACGTTATGTGGTATGACGTTATAACGTTAATAGGTTATATGGTATGACGTTATACCGAATTACGTTATATGGTATGACGTTATAACGTAAATAGGTTATATGGTATGACGTTATACCGTATTACGTTATATGGGATGACGTTATAACGCATTACGTAATATGGGATTACGTAATAACGTATTACGTTACGTGGGACGACGTTATAACTTATTGCGTTATATGGGATGACGTTATAACGTATTACGTTATATGGGATGACGTTATAACGTATTACGTTATATGGGAAGACGTTATAACGTGTTGCGTTATATGGTATGACGTTATAACGTATTACGTTATATGGGATGACATTATAACGTAACACGTAATATGGGATAACGTTATAACGTAATAGGTTATATGGTATAACGTTATAACGTATTACGTTGTATGGTATGACGTTATAACGTAATAGGTTATATGGTATGACGTTATAACGTAATACGTTATATGGTATGACGTTATAACGTAAATAGGTTATATGGTATGACGTTATACCGTATTACGTTATATGGGATGACGTTATAACGCATTACGTAATATGGGATTACGTTATAACGTAAATATCTTATATGGTATGACGTTATACCGTATTACGTTATATGGGATGACGTTATAACGCATTACGTAATATGGAATTACGTTATAACGTATTACATAATATGGGACGACGTTACAACGCATTACGTTATATGGAATGACGTTATAACGTATTACGTTATATGGAATACCGTTATAACGTATTAGGTTATATGGTATGACGCTATAACGTATTACGTTATATGGCATGACGTTATAACGTAATACGTTATATGGTATGACGTTAATACGTAAATAGGTTATATGGTATGACGTTATACCGAATTACGTTATATGGTATGACATTATAACGTAAATAGGTTATATGGTATGACGTTATACCGAATTACGTTATATGGTATGACATTATAACGTAAATAGGTTATATGGTATGACGTTATACCGTATTACGTTATATGGGACGACGTTATAACGCATTACGTAATATGGGATGACGTTATAACGTAATAGGTTATATGGTATGACGTTATACCGTATTACGTTATATGGGATGACGTTATAACGTATTACGTAATATGGGGTGACGTTATAACATATTACGTTATATGGGCTGACGTTATAACGGATTACGTTATGTGGGACGACGTTATAACTTATTGCGTTATATGGGATGACGTTATAACGTATTACGTTATATGGGATGACGTTATAACGTATTACGTTATGTGGTATGACGTTATAATGTTAATAGGTTATATGGTATGACGTTATACCGAATTACGTTATATGGTATGACGTTATAACGTAAATAGGTTATATGGTATGACGTTATACCGTATTACGTTATATGGGATGACGTTATAACGCATTACGTAATATGGGATTACGTTATAACGGATTACGTTATGTGGGACGACGTTATAACTTATTGCGTTATATTCGATGACGTTATAACGTATTACGTTATATGGGATGACGTTATAACGTATTACGTTATATGGGAAGACGTTATAACGTATTGCGTTATATGGTATGACGTTATAACGTATTACGTTATATGGGATGACGTTATAACGTATTGCGTTATATGGGACGACATTATAACGTATTACGTTATGTGGGACGACGTTATAACGTGTTGCGTTATATGGGATGACGTTATAACGTATTACGTTATATGGGAAGACGTTATAACGTATTGCGTTTAATGCTATGACGTTATAACGTATTACGTTATATGGGATGACGTTATAACGTATTACGTAATATGGGATGACGTTATAACGTAATAGGTTATATGCTATAACGTTATAACGTATTAGGTTATATGGTATGACGCTATAACGTATTACGATATATGGCATGACGTTATAACGTAATGCGTTATATGGTATGACGTTATAACGTCACAGGTTATACGGTATGACGTTATAACGTAATAGGTTATATGGCATGACGCTATAACGTAATACGTTACATGGTATGACGTTATAACGTAAATAGATTATATGGTATGACGTTATACCGTATTACGTTATATGGGATGACGTTATAACGCATTACGTAATATGGGATGACGTTATAACGTATTACGTTATGCGGGACGACGTTATAACGTATTACGTTATGTGGGACAACGTTATAACGTATTGCGTTATATGGGATGACGTTATAACGTCTTGGGTTATATGGGATGACGTTATAACGTATTACGTTATATGGGATGACAGTATAACGTAATAGGTTATATGGTATAACGTTATAACGTATTACGTTATATGGTATGACGTTATAACGTCATAGGTTATACGGTATGACGTTATAACGTAATACGTCATATGGTATGACGTTATAACGTATTACGTAATATGGGACGACGTTATAACAGATTACGTTATGTGGGACGACGTTATAACTTATTGCGTTATATGGGATGACGTTATAACGTATTTCGTTATATGGGATGACGTTATAACGTATTACGTTATATGGGAAGACGTTATAACGTATTGCGTTATATGGTATGACGTTATAACGTATTACGTTATATGGGATGACGTTATAACGCATTACGTAATATGGGATTACGTTATAACGGATTACGTTATGTGGGACGACGTTATAACTTATTGCGTTATATGGGATGACGTTATAACGTATTACGTTATATGGGATGACGTTATAACGTATTACGTTATATGGTATAACGTTATAACGTATTACGTTGTATGGTATGACGTTATAACGTAATAGGTTATATGGTACGACGTTATAACGTAATACGTTATATGGTATGACGTTATAACGTAATACGTTATATGGTATGACGTTATAACGTAAATAAGTTATATGGTATGACGTTATACCGTATTACGTTTTATGGGATGACGTTATAACGTATTACGTTATATGGGATGACGTTATAACGTAATAGGTTATATGGCATAACGTTATAACGTATTACGTTATATGGTATGACGTTATAACGTCATAGGTTATACGGTATGACGTTATAACGTAACACGTCATATGGTATGACGTTATAACGTATTACGTAATATGGGACGACGTTATATGGGATGACGTTATAACGTATTACGTTATATGGAATACCGTTATAACGTATTAGGTTATATGGTATGACGCTATAACGTATTACGTTATATGGCATGACGTTATAACGTAATACGTTATATGGTATGACGTCAATACGTAAATAGGTTATATGGTATGACGTTATACCGTATTACGTTTTATGGGATGACGTTATAACGCATTACGTAATATGGGATGACGTTATAGCGTATTACGTTATGTGGGACGACGTTATAACGTATTGCGTTATATGGGATGACGTTATAACGTATTACGTTATATGGGATGATGTTATAACGTAATAGGTTATATGGTATAACGTTATAACGTATTACGTTATATGGTATGACGTCATAACGTAATAGGTTATATGGTATGACGTTATAACGTAATACCTTATATGGAATGACGTTATAACGTAAATAGGTTATATGGTATGACGTTATACCGTATTACGTTATATGGGATGACGTTATAACGCATTACGTAATATGGGATGACGTTATAACGTATTACGTTATGTGGGACGACGTTATAACGTGTTGCGTTATATGGGACGACGTTATAACGTATTACGTTATATGGGAAGACGTTATAACGTATTGCGTTTAATGCTGTGACGTTATAACGTATTACGTTATATGGGATGACGTTATAACGTATTACGTAATATGGGATGACGTTATAACGTAATAGGTTATATGGTATAACGTTATAACGTATTAGGTTATATGGTATGACGCTATAACCTATTACGGTATATGGCATGACGTTATAACGTAATGCGTTATATGGTATGACGTTATAACGTCATAGGTTATACGGTATGACGTTATAACGTAATAGGTTATATGGCATGACGCTATAACGTAATACGTTATATGGTATGACGTTATAACGTAAATAGATTATATGGTATGACGTTATACCGTATTACGTTATATGGGATGACGTTATAACGCATTACGTAATATGGGATGACGTTATAACGTATTACGTTATGTGGGACGACGTTATGACGTAATAGGTTATATGGTATAACGTTATAACGTATTACGTTAAATGGTATGACGTTATAACGTCATAGGTTATACGGTATGACAACATAACGTAATACGTCATATGGTATGACGTTATAACGTATTACATAATATGGGACGACGTTACAACGCACTACGTTATATGGGATGACGTTATAACGTATTACGTTATATGGAATACCGTTATAACGTATTAGGTTATATGGTATGACGCTATAACGTATTACGTTATATGGCATGACGTTATAACGTAATACGTTATATGGTATGACGTTAATACGTAAATAGGTTATATGGTATGACGTTATACCGAATTACGTTATATGGTATGACATTATAACGTAAATAGGTTATATGGTATGACGTTATACCGTATTACGTTATATGGGACGACGTTATAACGCATTACGTAATATGGGATGACGTTATAACGTAATAGGTTATATGGTATGACGTTATACCGTATTACGTTATATGGGATGACGTTATAACGTATTACGTAATATGGGGTGACGTTATAACATATTACGTTATATGGGCTGACGCTATAACGGATTACGTTATGTGGGACCACGTTATAACTTATTGCGTTATATGGGATGACGTTATAACGTATTACGTTATATGGGATGACGTTATAACGTATTACGTTATGTGGTATGACGTTATAACGTTAATAGGTTATATGGTATGACGTTATACCGAATTACGTTATATGGTATGACGTTATAACGTAAATAGGTTATATGGTATGACGTTATACCGTATTACGTTATATGGGATGACGTTATAACGCATTACGTAATATGGGATTACGTTATAACGTATTACGTTACGTGGGACGACGTTATAACTTATTGCGTTATATGGGATGACGTTATAACGTATTACGTTATATGGGATGACGTTATAACGTATTACGTTATATGGGAAGACGTTATAACGTGTTGCGTTATATGGTATGACGTTATAACGTATTACGTTATATGGGATGACATTATAACGTAACACGTAATATGGGATAACGTTATAACGTAATAGGTTATATGGTATAACGTTATAACGTATTACGTTGTATGGTATGACGTTATAACGTAATAGGTTATATGGTATGACGTTATAACGTAATACGTTATATGGTATGACGTTATAACGGAATACGTTATATGGTATGACGTTATAACGTAAATAGGTTATATGGTATGACGTTATACCGTAATACCTTATATGGTATGACGTTATAACGTAAATAGGTTATATGGTATGACGTTATACCGTATTACGTTATATGGGATGACGTTATAACGCATTACGTAATATGGGATGACGTTATAGCGTATTACGTTATGTGGGACGACGTTATAACGTATTGCGTTATATGGGATGACGTTATAACGTATTACGTTATATGGGATGATGTTATAACGTAATAGGTTATGTGGTATAACGTTATAACGTATTACGTTATATGGTATGACGTCATAACGTAATAGGTTATATGGTATGACGTTATAACGTAATACCTTATATGGTATGACGTTATAACGTAAATAGGTTATATGGTATGACGTTATACCGTATTACGTTATATGGGATGACGTTATAACGCATTACGTAATATGGGATGACGTTATAACGTAATACGTTATATGGTATGACGTTAATACGTAAATAGGTTATATGGTATGACGTTATACCGAATTACGTTATATGGTATGACATTATAACGTAAATAGGTTATATGGTATGACGTTATACCGTATTACGTTATATGGGACGACGTTATAACGCATTACGTAATATGGGATGACGTTATAACGTAATAGGTTATATGGTATGACGTTATACCGTATTACGTTATATGGGATGACGTTATAACGTATTACGTAATATGGGGTGACGTTATAACATATTACGTTATATGGGCTGACGTTATAACGGATTACGTTATGTGGGACGACGTTATAACTTATTGCGTTATATGGGATGACGTTATAACGTATTACGTTATATGGGATGACGTTATAACGTATTACGTTATGTGGTATGACGTTATAACGTTAATAGGTTATATGGTATGACGTTATACCGAATTACGTTATATGGTATGACGTTATAACGTAAATAGGTTATATGGTATGACGTTATACCGTATTACGTTATATGGGATGACGTTATAACGCATTACGTAATATGGGATTACGTTATAACGTATTACGTTATGTGGGACGACGTTATAACTTATTGCGTTATATGGGATGACGTTATAACGTATTACGTTATATGGGATGACGTTATAACGTATTACGTTATATGGGAAGACGTTATAACGTGTTGCGTTATATGGTATGACGTTATAACGTATTACGTTATATGGGATGACATTATAACGTAACACGTAATATGGGATAACGTTATAACGTAATAGGTAATATGGTATAACGTTATAACGTATTACGTTGTATGGTATGACGTTATAACGTAATAGGTTATATGGTATGACGTTATAACGTAATACGTTATATGGTATGACGTTATAACGGAATACGTTATATGGTATGACGTTATAACGTAAATAGGTTATATTTTATGACGTTATACCGTAATACCTTATATGGTATGACGTTATAACGTAAATAGGTTATATGGTATGACGTTATACCGTATTACGTTATATGGGATGACGTTATAACGCATTACGTAATATGGGATGACGTTATAGCGTATTACGTTATGTGGGACGACGTTATAACGTATTGCGTTATATGGGATGACGTTATAACGTATTACGTTATATGGGATGATGTTATAACGTAATAGGTTATGTGGTATAACGTTATAACGTATTACGTTATATGGTATGACGTCATAACGTAATAGGTTATATGGTATGACGTTATAACGTAATACCTTATATGGTATGACGTTATAACGTAAATAGGTTATATGGTATGACGTTATGCCGTATTACGTTATATGGGATGACGTTATAACGCATTACGTAATATGGGATGACGTTATAACGTATTACGTTATGTGGGTCGACGTTATAACGTGTTGCGTTATATGGGATGACGTTATAACGTATTACGTTATATGGGAAGACGTTATAACGTATTGCGTTTAATGCTGTGACGTTATAACGTATTACGTTATATGGGATGACGTTATAACGTATCACGTAATATGGGATGACGTTATAACGTAATAGGTTATATGGTATAACGTTATAACGTATTAGGTTATATGGTATGACGCTATAACGTATTACGGTATATGGCATGACGTTATAACGTAATGCGTTATATGGTATGACGTTATAACGTCATAGGTTATACGGTATGACGTTATAACGTAATAGGTTATATGGCATGACGTTATAACGTAATACGTTATATGGTATGACGTTATAACGTAAATAGATTATATGGTATGACGTTATACCGTATTACGTTATATGGGATGACGTTATAACGCATTACGTAAAATGGGATGACGTTATAACGTATTACGTTATGTGGGACGACGTTATAACGTAATAGGTTATATGGTATAACGTTATAACGTATTACGTTAAATGGTATGACGTTATAACGTCATAGGTTATACGGTATGACGATATAACGTAATACGTCATATGGTATGACGTTATAACGTATTACATAATATGGGACGACGTTACAACGCATTACGTTATATGGGATGACATTATAACGTATTACGTTATATGGAATACCGTTATAACGTATTAGGTTATATGGTATGACGCTATAACGTATTACGTTATATGGCATGACGTTATAACGTAATACGTTATATGGTATGACGTTAATACGTAAATAGGTTATATGGTATGACGTTATACCGAATTACGTTATATGGTATGACATTATAACGTAAATAGGTTATATGGTATGACGTTATACCGTATTACGTTATATGGGACGACGTTATAACGCATTACGTAATATGGGATGACGTTATAACGTAATAGGTTATATGGTATGACGTTATACCGTATTACGTTATATGGGATGACGTTATAACGTATTACGTAATATGGGGTGACGTTATAACATATTACGTTATATGGGCTGACGTTATAACGGATTACGTTATGTGGGACGACGTTATAACTTATTGCGTTATATGGGATGACGTTATAACGTATTACGTTATATGGGATGACGTTATAACGTATAACGTTGTATGGTATGACGTTATAACGTAATAGGTTATATGGTATGACGTTATAACGTAATACGTTATATGGTATGACGTTATAACGGAATACGTTATATGGTATGACGTTATAACGTAAATAGGTTATATGGTATGACGTTATACCGTATTACGTTTTATGGGATGAGGTTATAACGCATTACGTTATATGGGATGACGTTATAACGTAATAGGTTATATGGCATAACGTTATAACGTATTACGTTCAATGGTATGACGTTATAACGTAATAGGTTATATGGTATAACGTTATAACGTATTGCGTTGTATGGGATGACGTTATAACGTAATAGGTTATATGGTATGACGTTATACCGTATTACGTTATATGGGATGACGTTATAACGTATTACGTAATATGGGGTGACGTTATAACATATTACGTTGTATGGGCTGACGTTATAACGGATTACGTTATGTGGGACGACGTTATAACTTATTGCGTTATATTGGATGACGTTATAACGTATTACGTTATATGGGATGACGTTATAACGTATTACCTTATGTGGTATGACGTTATAACGTTAATAGGTTATATGGTATGACGTTATACCGAATTACGTTATATGGTATGACGTTATAACGTAAATAGGTTATATGGTATGACGTTATACCGTATTACGTTATATGGGATGACGTTATAACGCATTACGTAATATGGGATTACGTTATAACGGATTACGTTATGTGGGACGACGTTATAACTTATTGCGTTATATGGGATGACGTTATAACGTATTACGTAATATGGGACGACGTTATAACGCATTACGTTATATGGGATGACGTTATAACGTATTGCGTTATATGGTATGACGTTATAACGTATTACGTTATATGGGATGACATTATAACGTATTACGTAATATGGGATAACGTTATAACGTAATAGATTATATGGTATAACGTTATAACGTATTACGTTGTATGGTATGACGTTATAACGTATTACGTTATATGGGATGACGTTATAACGTATTGCGTTATATGGGACGACATTATAACGTATTACGTTATGTGGGACGACGTTATAACGTGTTGCGTTATATGGGATGACGTTATAACGTATTACGTTATATGGGAAGACGTTATAACGTATTGCGTTTAATGCTATGACGTTATAACGTATTACGTTATATGGGATGACGTTATAACGTATTACGTAATATGGGATGACGTTATAACGTAATAGGTTATATGCTATAACGTTATAACGTATTAGGTTATATGGTATGACGCTATAACGTATTACGATATATGGCATGACGTTATAACGTAATGCGTTATATGGTATGACGTTATAACGTCACAGGTTATACGGTATGACGTTATAACGTAATAGGTTATATGGCATGACGCTATAACGTAATACGTTACATGGTATGACGTTATAACGTAAATAGATTATATGGTATGACGTTATACCGTATTACGTTATATGGGATGACGTTATAACGCATTACGTAATATGGGATGACGTTATAACGTATTACGTTATGCGGGACGACGTTATAACGTATTACGTTATGTGGGACAACGTTATAACGTATTGCGTTATATGGGATGACGTTATAACGTCTTGGGTTATATGGGATGACGTTATAACGTATTACGTTATATGGGATGACAGTATAACGTAATAGGTTATATGGTATAACGTTATAACGTATTACGTTATATGGTATGACGTTATAACGTCATAGGTTATACGGTATGACGTTATAACGTAATACGTCATATGGTATGACGTTATAACGTATTACGTAATATGGGACGACGTTATAACAGATTACGTTATGTGGGACGACGTTATAACTTATTGCGTTATATGGGATGACGTTATAACGTATTACGTTATATGGGATGACGTTATAACGTATTACGTTATATGGGAAGACGTTATAACGTATTGCGTTATATGGTATGACGTTATAACGTATTACGTTATATGGGATGACGTTATAACGCATTACGTAATATGGGATTACGTTATAACGGATTACGTTATGTGGGACGACGTTATAACTTATTGCGTTATATGGGATGACGTTATAACGTATTACGTTATATGGGATGACGTTATAACGTATTACGTTATATGGTATAACGTTATAACGTATTACGTTGTATGGTATGACGTTATAACGTAATAGGTTATATGGTACGACGTTATAACGTAATACGTTATATGGTATGACGTTATAACGTAATACGTTATATGGTATGACGTTATAACGTAAATAAGTTATATGGTATGACGTTATACCGTATTACGTTTTATGGGATGACGTTATAACGTATTACGTTATATGGGATGACGTTATAACGTAATAGGTTATATGGCATAACGTTATAACGTATTACGTTATATGGTATGACGTTATAACGTCATAGGTTATACGGTATGACGTTATAACGTAACACGTCATATGGTATGACGTTATAACGTATTACGTAATATGGGACGACGTTATAACGCATTACGTTATATGGGATGACGTTATAACGTATTACGTTATATGGAATACCGTTATAACGTATTAGGTTATATGGTATGACGCTATAACGTATTACGTTATATGGCATGACGTTATAACGTAATACGTTATATGGTATGACGTCAATACGTAAATAGGTTATATGGTATGACGTTATACCGTATTACGTTTTATGGGATGACGTTATAACGCATTACGTAATATGGGATGACGTTATAACGTATTACGTTATGTGGGACGACGTTATAACGTGTTGCGTTATATGGGACGACGTTATAACGTATTACGTTATATGGGAAGACGTTATAACGTATTGCGTTTAATGCTGTGACGTTATAACGTATTACGTTATATGGGATGACGTTATAACGTATTACGTAATATGGGATGACGTTATAACGTAATAGGTTATATGGTATAACGTTATAACGTATTAGGTTATATGGTATGACGCTATAACCTATTACGGTATATGGCATGACGTTATAACGTAATGCGTTATATGGTATGACGTTATAACGTCATAGGTTATACGGTATGACGTTATAACGTAATAGGTTATATGGCATGACGCTATAACGTAATACGTTATATGGTATGACGTTATAACGTAAATAGATTATATGGTATGACGTTATACCGTATTACGTTATATGGGATGACGTTATAACGCATTACGTAATATGGGATGACGTTATAACGTATTACGTTATGTGGGACGACGTTATGACGTAATAGGTTATATGGTATAACGTTATAACGTATTACGTTAAATGGTATGACGTTATAACGTCATAGGTTATACGGTATGACAACATAACGTAATACGTCATATGGTATGACGTTATAACGTATTACATAATATGGGACGACGTTACAACGCACTACGTTATATGGGATGACGTTATAACGTATTACGTTATATGGAATACCGTTATAACGTATTAGGTTATATGGTATGACGCTATAACGTATTACGTTATATGGCATGACGTTATAACGTAATACGTTATATGGTATGACGTTAATACGTAAATAGGTTATATGGTATGACGTTATACCGAATTACGTTATATGGTATGACATTATAACGTAAATAGGTTATATGGTATGACGTTATACCGTATTACGTTATATGGGACGACGTTATAACGCATTACGTAATATGGGATGACGTTATAACGTAATAGGTTATATGGTATGACGTTATACCGTATTACGTTATATGGGATGACGTTATAACGTATTACGTAATATGGGGTGACGTTATAACATATTACGTTATATGGGCTGACGTTATAACGGATTACGTTATGTGGGACGACGTTATAACTTATTGCGTTATATGGGATGACGTTATAACGTATTACGTTATATGGGATGACGTTATAACGTATTACGTTATGTGGTATGACGTTATAACGTTAATAGGTTATATGGTATGACGTTATACCGAATTACGTTATATGGTATGACGTTATAACGTAAATAGGTTATATGGTATGACGTTATACCGTATTACGTTATATGGGATGACGTTATAACGCATTACGTAATATGGGATTACGTTATAACGTATTACGTTACGTGGGACGACGTTATAACTTATTGCGTTATATGGGATGACGTTATAACGTATTACGTTATATGGGATGACGTTATAACGTATTACGTTATATGGGAAGACGTTATAACGTGTTGCGTTATATGGTATGACGTTATAACGTATTACGTTATATGGGATGACATTATAACGTAACACGTAATATGGGATAACGTTATAACGTAATAGGTTATATGGTATAACGTTATAACGTATTACGTTGTATGGTATGACGTTATAACGTAATAGGTTATATGGTATGACGTTATAACGTAATACGTTATATGGTATGACGTTATAACGGAATACGTTATATGGTATGACGTTATAACGTAAATAGGTTATATGGTATGACGTTATACCGTAATACCTTATATGGTATGACGTTATAACGTAAATAGGTTATATGGTATGACGTTATACCGTATTACGTTATATGGGATGACGTTATAACGCATTACGTAATATGGGATGACGTTATAGCGTATTACGTTATGTGGGACGACGTTATAACGTATTGCGTTATATGGGATGACGTTATAACGTATTACGTTATATGGGATGATGTTATAACGTACTAGGTTATGTGGTATAACGTTATAACGTATTACGTTATATGGTATGACGTCATAACGTAATAGGTTATATGGTATGACGTTATAACGTAATACCTTATATGGTATGACGTTATAACGTAAATAGGTTATATGGTATGACGTTATACCGTATTACGTTATATGGGATGACGTTATAACGCATTACGTAATATGGGATGACGTTATAACGTAATACGTTATATGGTATGACGTTAATACGTAAATAGGTTATATGGTATGACGTTATACCGAATTACGTTATATGGTATGACATTATAACGTAAATAGGTTATATGGTATGACGTTATACCGTATTACGTTATATGGGACGACGTTATAACGCATTACGTAATATGGGATGACGTTATAACGTAATAGGTTATATGGTATGACGTTATACCGTATTACGTTATATGGGATGACGTTATAACGTATTACGTAATATGGGGTGACGTTATAACATATTACGTTATATGGGCTGACGTTATAACGGATTACGTTATGTGGGACGACGTTATAACTTATTGCGTTATATGGGATGACGTTATAACGTATTACGTTATATGGGATGACGTTATAACGTATTACGTTATGTGGTATGACGTTATAACGTTAATAGGTTATATGGTATGACGTTATACCGAATTACGTTATATGGTATGACGTTATAACGTAAATAGGTTATATGGTATGACGTTATACCGTATTACGTTATATGGGATGACGTTATAACGCATTACGTAATATGGGATTACGTTATAACGTATTACGTTATGTGGGACGACGTTATAACTTATTGCGTTATATGGGATGACGTTATAACGTATTACGTTATATGGGATGACGTTATAACGTATTACGTTATATGGGAAGACGTTATAACGTGTTGCGTTATATGGTATGACGTTATAACGTATTACGTTATATGGGATGACATTATAACGTAACACGTAATATGGGATAACGTTATAACGTAATAGGTTATATGGTATGACGTTATACCGTATTACGTTATATGGGACGACGTTATAACGCATTACGTAATATGGGATGACGTTATAACGTAATAGGTTATATGGTATGACGTTATACCGTATTACGTTATATGGGATGACGTTATAACGCATTACGTAATATGGGATGACGTTATAGCGTATTACGTTATGTGGGACGACGTTATAACGTATTGCGTTATATGGGATGACGTTATAACGTATTACGTTATATGGGATGATGTTATAACGTAATAGGTTATGTGGTATAACGTTATAACGTATTACGTTATATGGTATGACGTCATAACGTAATAGGTTATATGGTATGACGTTATAACGTAATACCTTATATGGTATGACGTTATAACGTAAATAGGTTATATGGTATGACGTTATACCTTATTACGTTATATGGGATGACGTTATAACGCATTACGTAATATGGGATGACGTTATAACGTATTACGTTATGTGGGTCGACGTTATAACGTGTTGCGTTATATGGGATGACGTTATAACGTATTACGTTATATGGGAAGACGTTATAACGTATTGCGTTTAATGCTGTGACGTTATAACGTATTACGTTATATGGGATGACGTTATAACGTATCACGTAATATGGGATGACGTTATAACGTAATAGGTTATATGGTATAACGTTATAACGTATTAGGTTATATGGTATGACGCTATAACGTATTACGGTATATGGCATGACGTTATAACGTAATGCGTTATATGGTATGACGTTATAACGTCATAGGTTATACGGTATGACGTTATAACGTAATAGGTTATATGGCATGACGTTATAACGTAATACGTTATATGGTATGACGTTATAACGTAAATAGATTATATGGTATGACGTTATACCGTATTACGTTATATGGGATGACGTTATAACGCATTACGTAATATGGGATGACGTTATAACGTATTACGTTATGTGGGACGACGTTATAACGTAATAGGTTATATGGTATAACGTTATAACGTATTACGTTATATGGTATGACGTTATAACGTCATAGGTTATACGGTATGACGATATAACGTAATACGTCATATGGTATGACGTTATAACGTATTACATAATATGGGACGACGTTACAACGCATTACGTTATATGGGATGACATTATAACGTATTACGTTATATGGAATACCGTTATAACGTATTAGGTTATATGGTATGACGTTATACCGAATTACGTTATATGGTATGACATTATAACGTAAATAGGTTATATGGTATGACGTTATACCGTATTACGTTATATGGGACGACGTTATAACGCATTACGTAATATGGGATGACGTTATAACGTAATAGGTTATATGGTATGACGTTATACCGTATTACGTTATATGGGATGACGTTATAACGTATTACGTAATATGGGGTGACGTTATAACATATTACGTTATATGGGCTGACGTTATAACGGATTACGTTATGTGGGACGACGTTATAACTTATTGCGTTATATGGGATGACGTTATAACGTATTACGATATATGGGATGACGTTATAACGTATAACGTTGTATGGTATGACGTTATAACGTAATAGGTTATATGGTATGACGTTATAACGTAATACGTTATATGGTATGACGTTATAACGGAATACGTTATATGGTATGACGTTATAACGTAAATAGGTTATATGGTATGACGTTATACCGTATTACGTTTTATGGGATGAGGTTATAACGCATTACGTTATATGGGATGACGTTATAACGTAATAGGTTATATGGCATAACGTTATAACGTATTACGTTCAATGGTATGACGTTATAACGTAATAGGTTATATGGTATAACGTTATAACGTATTGCGTTGTATGGGATGACGTTATAACGTAATAGGTTATATGGTATGACGTTATACCGTATTACGTTATATGGGATGACGTTATAACGTATTACGTAATATGGGGTGACGTTATAACATATTACGTTGTATGGGCTGACGTTATAACGGATTACGTTATGTGGGACGACGTTATAACTTATTGCGTTATATTGGATGACGTTATAACGTATTACGTTATATGGGATGACGTTATAACGTATTACGTTATGTGGTATGACGTTATAACGTTAATAGGTTATATGGTATGACGTTATACCGAATTACGTTATATGGTATGACGTTATAACGTAAATAGGTTATATGGTATGACGTTATACCGTATTACGTTATATGGGATGACGTTATAACGCATTACGTAATATGGGATTACGTTATAACGTATTACGTTATGTGGGACGACGTTATAACTTATTGCGTTATATGGGATGACGTTATAACGTATTACGTTATATGGGATGACGTTATAACGTATTACGTTATATGGGAAGACGTTATAACGTGTTGCGTTATATGGTATGACGTTATAACGTATTACGTTATATGGGATGACATTATAACGTAACACGTAATATGGGATAACGTTATAACGTAATAGGTTATATGGTATGACGTTATACCGTATTACGTTATATGGGACGACGTTATAACGCATTACGTAATATGGGATGACGTTATAACGTAATAGGTTATATGGTATGACGTTATACCGTATTACGTTATATGGGATGACGTTATAACGCATTACGTAATATGGGATGACGTTATAGCGTATTACGTTATGTGGGACGACGTTATAACGTATTGCGTTATATGGGATGACGTTATAACGTATTACGTTATATGGGATGATGTTATAACGTAATAGGTTATGTGGTATAACGTTATAACGTATTACGTTATATGGTATGACGTCATAACGTAATAGGTTATATGGTATGACGTTATAACGTAATACCTTATATGGTATGACGTTATAACGTAAATAGGTTATATGGTATGACGTTATACCGTATTACGTTATATGGGATGACGTTATAACGCATTACGTAATATGGGATGACGTTATAACGTATTACGTTATGTGGGTCGACGTTATAACGTGTTGCGTTATATGGGATGACGTTATAACGTATTACGTTATATGGGAAGACGTTATAACGTATTGCGTTTAATGCTGTGACGTTATAACGTATTACGTTATATGGGATGACGTTATAACGTATCACGTAATATGGGATGACGTTATAGCGTAATAGGTTATATGGTATAACGTTATAACGTATTAGGTTATATGGTATGACGCTATAACGTATTACGGTATATGGCATGACGTTATAACGTAATGCGTTATATGGTATGACGTTATAACGTCATAGGTTATACGGTATGACGTTATAACGTAATAGGTTATATGGCATGACGTTATAACGTAATACGTTATATGGTATGACGTTATAACGTAAATAGATTATATGGTATGACGTTATACCGTATTACGTTATATGGGATGACGTTATAACGCATTACGTAATATGGGATGACGTTATAACGTATTACGTTATGTGGGACGACGTTATAACGTAATAGGTTATATGGTATAACGTTATAACGTATTACGTTAAATGGTATGACGTTATAACGTCATAGGTTATACGGTATGACGATATAACGTAATACGTCATATGGTATGACGTTATAACGTATTACATAATATGGGACGACGTTACAACGCATTACGTTATATGGGATGACATTATAACGTATTACGTTATATGGAATACCGTTATAACGTATTAGGTTATATGGTATGACGCTATAACGTATTACGTTATATGGCATGACGTTATAACGTAATACGTTATATGGTATGACGTTAATACGTAAATAGGTTATATGGTATGACGTTATACCGAATTACGTTATATGGTATGACATTATAACGTAAATAGGTTATATGGTATGACGTTATACCGTATTACGTTATATGGGACGACGTTATAACGCATTACGTAATATGGGATGACGTTATAACGTAATAGGTTATATGGTATGACGTTATACCGTATTACGTTATATGGGATGACGTTATAACGTATTACGTAATATGGGGTGACGTTATAACATATTACGTTATATGGGCTGACGTTATAACGGATTACGTTATGTGGGACGACGTTATAACTTATTGCGTTATATGGGATGACGTTATAACGTATTACGTTATATGGGATGACGTTATAACGTATAACGTTGTATGGTATGACGTTATAACGTAATAGGTTATATGGTATGACGTTATAACGTAATACGTTATATGGTATGACGTTATAACGGAATACGTTATATGGTATGACGTTATAACGTAAATAGGTTATATGGTATGACGTTATACCGTATTACGTTTTATGGGATGAGGTTATAACGCATTACGTTATATGGGATGACGTTATAACGTAATAGGTTATATGGCATAACGTTATAACGTATTACGTTCAATGGTATGACGTTATAACGTAATAGGTTATATGGTATAACGTTATAACGTATTGCGTTGTATGGGATGACGTTATAACGTAATAGGTTATATGGTATGACGTTATACCGTATTACGTTATATGGGATGACGTTATAACGTATTACGTAATATGGGGTGACGTTATAACATATTACGTTGTATGGGCTGACGTTATAACGGATTACGTTATGTGGGACGACGTTATAACTTATTGCGTTATATTGGATGACGTTATAACGTATTACGTTATATGGGATGACGTTATAACGTATTACGTTATGTGGTATGACGTTATAACGTTAATAGGTTATATGGTATGACGTTATACCGAATTACGTTATATGGTATGACGTTATAACGTAAATAGGTTATATGGTATGACGTTATACCGTATTACGTTATATGGGATGACGTTATAACGCATTACGTAATATGGGATTACGTTATAACGGATTACGTTATGTGGGACGACGTTATAACTTATTGCGTTATATGGGATGACGTTATAACGTATTACGTAATATGGGACGACGTTATAACGCATTACGTTATATGGGATGACGTTATAACGTATTGCGTTATATGGTATGACGCTATAACGTATTACGTTATATGGGATGACATTATAACGTATTACGTAATATGGGATAACGTTATAACGTAATAGATTATATGGTATAACGTTATAACGTATTACGTTGTATGGTATGACGTTATAACGTAATAGGTTATATGGTATGACGTTATAACGTAATACGTTATATGGTATGACGTTATAACGGAATACATTATATGGTATGACGTTATAACGTAAATAGGTTATATGGTATGACGTTATACCGTATTACGTTTTATGGGATGAGGATATAACGCATTACGTTATATGGGATGACGTTATAACGTAATAGGTTATATGGCATAACGTTATAACGTATTACGTTCAATGGTATGACGTTATAACGTCATAGGTTATACGGTATGACGTTATAACGTAACACGTCATATGGTATGACGTTATAACGTATTACGTAATATGGGACGACGTTATAACGCATTATGTTATATGGGATGACGTTATAACGTATTACGCTATATGGAATACCGTTATAACGTATTAGGTTATATGGTATGACGCTATAACGTATTACGTTATATGGCATGACGGTACAACGTAATACGTTATATGGAATGACGTTAATACGTAAATAGGTTATATGGTATGACGTTATACCGAATTACGTTTTATGGGATGACGTTATAACGCATTACGTTATATGGGATGACGTTATAACGTAATAGGCTATATGGTATAACGTTATAACGTAATACCTTATATGGTATGACGTTATAACGTAAATAGGTTATATGGTATGACGTTATACCGTATTACGTTATATGTGATGACGTTATAACGCATTACGTAATATGGGATGACGTTATAGCGTATTACGTTATGTGGGACGACGTTATAACGTATTGCGTTATATGGGATGACGTTATAACGTATTACGTTATATGTGATGATGTTATAACGTAATAGGTTATATGGTATAACGTTATAACGTATTACGTTATATGGTATGACGTCATAACGTAATAGGTTATATGGTATGACGTTATAACGTAATACGTTATATGGTATGACGTTATAACGTAATACGTTGTATGGTATGACGTTATAACGTAAATAGGTTATATGGTATGACGTTATACCGTATTACGTTTTATGGGATGACGTTATAACGTATTACGTTATATGGGATGACGTTATAACGTAATAGGTTATATGGTATAACGTTATAACGTATTAGGTTATATGGTATGACGCTATAACCTATTACGGTATATGGCATGACGTTATAACGTAATGCGTTATATGGTATGACGTTATAACGTCATAGGTTATACGGTATGACGTTAAAACGTAATAGGTTATATGGCATGACGCTATAACGTAATACGTTATATGGTATGACGTTATAACGTAAATAGATTATATGGTATGACGTTATACCGTATTACGTTATATGGGATGACGTTATAACGCATTACGTAATATGGGATGACGTTATAACGTACTACGTTATGTGGGACGACGTTATAACGTAATAGGTTATATGGTATAACGTTATGACGTATTACGTTAAATGGTATGACGTTATAACGTCATAGGTTATACGGTATGACAATATAACGTAATACGTCATATGATATGACGTTATAACGTATTACATAATATGGGACGACGTTACAACGCATTACGTTATATGGGATGACGTTATAACGTATTACGTTATATGGAATACCGTTATAACGTATTAGGTTATATGGTATGACGCTATAACGTATTACGTTATATGGCATGACGTTATAACGTAATACGTTATATGGTATGACGTTAATACGTAAATAGGTTATATGGTATGACGTTATACCGAATTACGTTATATGGTATGACATTATAACGTAAATAGGTTATATGTTATGACGTTATACCGTATTACGTTATATGGGACGACGTTATAACGCATTACGTAATATGGGATGACGTTATAACGTAATAGGTTATATGGTATGACGTTATACCGTATTACGTTATATGGGATGACGTTATAACGTATTACGTAATATGGGGTGACGTTATAACATATTACGTTATATGGGCTGACGTTATAACGGATTACGTTATGTGGGACGACGTTATAACTTATTGCGTTATATGGGATGACGTTATAACGTATTACGTTATATGGGATGACGTTATAACGTATTACGTTATGTGGTATGACGTTATAACGTTAATAGGTTATATGGTATGACGTTATACCGAATTACGTTATATGGTATGACGTTATAACGTAAATAGGTTATATGGTATGACGTTATACCGTATTACGTTATATGGGATGACGTTATAACGCATTACGTAATATGGGATTACGTTATAACGGATTACGTTATGTGGGACGACGTTATAACTTATTGCGTTATATGGGATGACGTTATAACGTATTACGTTATATGGGATGACGTTATAACGTATTACGTTATATGCTAAGACGTTATAACGTGTTGCGTTATATGGTATGACGTTATAACGTATTACGTTATATGGGATGACATTATAACGTAACAGGTAATATGGGATAACGTTATAACGTAATAGGTTATATGGTATAACGTTATAACGTATTACGTTGTATGGTATGACGTTATAACGTAATAGGTTATATGGTATGACGTCATAACGTAATACGTTATATGGTATGACGTTATAACGGAATACGTTATATGGTATGACGTTATAACGTAAATAGGTTATATGGTATGACGTTATACCGTAATACCTTATATGGTATGACGTTATAACGCATTACGTAATATGGGATGACGTTATAACGTATTACGTTATGTGGGACGACGTTATAACGTAATAGGTTATATGGTATAACGTTATAACGTATTACGTTAAATGGTATGACGTTATAACGTCATAGGTTATACGGTATGACGATATAACGTAATACGTCATATGGTATGATGTTATAACGTATTACATAATATGGGACGACGTTACAACGCATTACGTTATATGGAATGACGTTATAACGTATTACGTTATATGGAATACCGTTATAACGTATTAGGTTATATGGTATGACGCTATAACGTATTACGTTATATGGCATGACGTTATAACGTAATACGTTATATGGTATGACGTTAATACGTAAATAGGTTATATGGTATGACGTTATACCGAAATACGTTATATGGTATGACATTATAACGTAAATAGGTTATATGGTATGACGTTATACCGTATTACGTTATATGGGACGACGTTATAACGCATTACGTAATATGGGATGACGTTATAACGTAATAGGTTATATGGTACGACGTTATACCGTATTACGTTATATGGGATGACGTTATAACGTATTACGTAATATGGGGTGACGTTATAACATATTACGTTATATGGGCAGACGTTATAACGGATTACGTTATGTTGGACGACGTTATAACTTATTGCGTTATATGGGATGACGTTATAACGTATTACGTTATATGGGATGACGTTATAACGTATTACGTTATATGGGATGACGTTATAACGTATTACGTTATATGGGAAGACGTTATAACGTATTGCGTTATATGGTATGACGTTATAACGTATTACGTTATATGGGATGACATTATAACGTATTACGTAATATGGGATAACGTTATAACGTAATAGATTATATGGTATAACGTTATAACGTATTACGTTGTATGGTATGACGTTATAACGTAATAGGTTATATGGTATGACGTTATAACGTAATACGTTATATGGTATGACGTTATACCGAATTACGTTATATGGTATGACGTTATAACGTAAATAGGTTATATGGTATAACGTTATAACGTATTACGTTGTATGGTATGACGTTATACCGTATTACGTTATATGGGATGACGTTATAACGCATTACGTAATATGGGATTACGTTATAACGGATTACGTTATGTGGGACGACGTTATAACTTATTGCGTTATATGGGATGACGTTATAACGTATTACGTTATATGGGATGACGTTATAACGTATTACGTTATATGGGAAGACGTTATAACGTGTTGCGTTATATGGTATGACGTTATAACGTATTACGTTATATGGGATGACATTATAACGTAACAGGTAATATGGGATAACGTTATAACGTAATAGGTTATATGGTATAACGTTATAACGTATTACGTTGTATGGTATGACGTTATAACGTAATAGGTTATATGGTATGACGTTATAACGTAATACGTTATATGGTATGACGTTATAACGGAATACGTTATATGGTATGACGTTATAACGTAAATAGGTTATATGGTATGACGTTATACCATAATACCTTATATGGTATGACGTTATAACGCATTACGTAATATGGGATGACGTTATAACGTAATACGTCATATGGTATGACGTTATAACGTATTACATAATATGGGACGACGTTACAACGCATTACGTTATATGGAATGACGTTATAACGTATTACGTTATATGGAATACCGTTATAACGTATTAGGTTATATGGTATGACGCTATAACGTATTACGTTATATGGCATGACGTTATAACGTAATACGTTATATGGTATGACGTTAATACCTAAATAGGTTATATGGTATGACGTTATACCGAAATACGTTATATGGTATGACATTATAACGTAAATAGGTTATATGGTATGACGTTATACCGTATTACGTTATATGGGACGACGTTATAACGCATTACGTAATATGGGATGACGTTATAACGTAATAGGTTATATGGTACGACGTTATACCGTATTACGTTATATGGGATGACGTTATAACGTATTACGTAATATGGGGTGACGTTATAACATATTACGTTATATGGGCAGACGTTATAACGGATTACGTTATGTGGGACGACGTTATAACTTATTGCGTTATATGGGATGACGTTATAACGGATTACGTTATGTGGGACGACGTTATAACTTATTGCGTTATATGGGATGACGTTATAACGTATTACGTTATATGGGATGACGTTATAACGTATTACGTTATGTGGTATGACGTTATAACGTTAATAGGTTATATGGTATGACGTTATACCGAATTACGTTATATGGTATGACGTTATAACGTAAATAGGTTATATGGTATGACGTTATACCGTATTACGTTATATGGGATGACGTTATAACGCATTACGTAATATGGGATTACGTTATAACGGATTACGTTATGTGGGACGACGTTATAACTTATTGCGTTATATGGGATGACGTTATAACGTATTGCGTTATATGGGATGACGTTATAACGTATTACGTTATATGGGATGACATTATAACGTATTACGTAATATGGGATAACGTTATAACGTAATAGATTATATGGTATAACGTTATAACGTATTACGTTGTATGGTATGACGTTATAACGTCATAGGTTATACGGTATGACGTTATAACGTAACACGTCATATGGTATGACGTTATAACGTATTACGTAATATGGGACGACGTTATAACGCATTACGTTATATGGGATGACGTTATAACGTATTACGCTATATGGAATACCGTTATAACGTATTAGGTTATATGGTATGACGCTATAACGTATTACGTTATATGGCATGACGGTATAACGTAATACGTTATATAGAATGACGTTAATACGTAAATAGGTTATATGGTATGACGTTATACCGAATTACGTTTTATGGGATGACGTTATAACGCATTACGTTATATGGGATGACGTTATAACGTAATAGGCTATATGGTATAACGTTATAACGTAATACCTTATATGGTATGACGTTATAACGTAAATAGGCTATATGGTATGACGTTATACCGTATTACGTTATATGTGATGACGTTACAACGCATTACGTAATATGGGATGACGTTATAGCGTATTACGTTATGTGGGACGACGTTATAACGTATTGCGTTATATGGGATGACGTTATAACGTATTACGTTATATGGGATGATGTTATAACGTAATAGGTTATATGGTATAACGTTATAACGTATTACGTTATATGGTATGACGTCATAACGTAATAGGTTATATGGTATGACGTTATAACGTAATACCTTATATGGTATGACGTTATAAGGTAAATAGGTTATATGGTATGACGTTATACCGTATTACGTAATATGGGATGACGTTATAACGTATTACGTTATGTGGGACGACGTTATAACGTAATAGGTTATATGGTATAACGTTATAACGTATTACGTTATATGGCATGACGTTATAACGTAATACGTTATATGGTATGACGTTAATACGTAAATAGGTTATATGGTATGACGTTATACCGAATTACGTTATATGGTATGACATTATAACGTAAATAGGTTATATGGCATGACGTTATACCGTATTACGTTATATGGGACGACGTTATAACGTATTGCGTTATATGGTATGACGTTATAACGTATTACGTTATATGGGATGACGTTATAACGTATTACGTAATATGGGATGACGTTATAACGTAATAGGTTATATGGTGTAACGTTGTAGCGTATTACGTTATATGGTATGACGTCATAACGTAATAGGTTATATGGTATGACGTTATAACGTAATACCTTATATGGTATGACGTTATAACGTAAATAGGTTATATGGTATGACGTTATACCGTATTACGTTATATGGGATGACGTTATAACGCATTACGTAGTATGGGATGACGTTATAACGTATTACGTTATGTGGGACGTCGTTATAACGTATTGCGATATATGGGATGACGTTATAACGTATTACGTTATATGGGATGATGTTATAACGTAATAGGTTATATGGTATAACGTTATAACGTATTACGTTATGTGGTATGACGTTATAACGTATTACGTTATATGGGATGACGTTATAACGTATTACGTTATGTGGGATGACGTTATAACGTAATAGGTTATATGGTATAACGTTATAACGTATTACGTTATATGGTATGACGTTATAACGTCATAGGTTATACGGTATGACGTTATATCGTAATACGTCATATGGTATGACGTTATAACGTATTACGTAATATGGGACGACGTTATAACGCATTACGTTATATGGGATGACGTTATAACGTATTACGTTATATGGAATACCGTTATAACGTATTAGGTTATATGGGATGACGCTATAACGTATTACGTTATATGGCATGACGCTATAACCTAATACGTTATGTGGTATGACGTTATAACGTTAATAGGTTATATGGTATGACGTTATACCGAATTACGTTATATGGTATGACGTTATAACGTAAATAGATTATATGGTATGACGTTATACCGTATTACGTTATATGGGATGACGTTATAACGCATTACGTAATATGGGATTACGTTATAACGGATTACGTTATGTGGGACGACGTTATAACTTATTGCGTTATATTCGATGACGTTATAACGTATTACGTTATATGGGAAGACGTTATAACGTATTGCGTTTAATGCTATGACGTTATAACGTATTACGTTATATGGGATGACGTTATAACGTATCACGTAATATGGGATGACGTTGTAACGTCATAGGTTATACGGTATGACGTTATAACGTACTAGGTTATATGGCATGACGTTATAACGTAATACGTTATATGGTATGACGTTATAACGTAAATAGATTATATGGTATGACGTTATACCGTATTACGTTATATGGGATGACGTTATAACGCATTACGTAATATGGGATGACGTTATAACGTATTACGTTATGTGGGACGACGTTATAACGTAATAGGTTATATGGTATAACGTTATAACGTATTACGTTAAATGGTATGACGTTATAACGTCATAGGTTATACGGTATGACGATATAACGTAATACGTCATATGGTATGACGTTATAACGTATTACATAATATGGGACGACGTTACAACGCATTACGTTATATGGGATGACGTTATAACGTATTACGTTATATGGAATACCGTTATAACGTATTAGGTTATATGGTATGACGCTATAACGTATTACGTTATATGGCATGACGTTATAACGTAATACGTTATATGGTATGACGTTAATACGTAAATAGGTTATATGGTATGACGTTATACCGAATTACGTTATATGGTATGACATTATAACGTAAATAGGTTATATGGTATGACGTTATACCGTATTACGTTATATGGGACGACGTTATAACGCATTACGTAATATGGGATGACGTTATAACGTAATAGGTTATATGGTATGACGTTATACCGTATTACGTTATATGGGATGACGTTATAACGTATTACGTAATATGGGGTGACGTTATAACATATTACGTTATATGGGCTGACGTTATAACGGATTACGTTATGTGGGACGACGTTATAACTTATTGCGTTATATGGGATGACGTTATAACGTATTACGTTATATGGGATGACGTTATAACGTATAACGTTGTATGGTATGACGTTATAACGTAATAGGTTATATGGTATGACGTTATAACGTAATACGTTATATGGTATGACGTTATAACGGAATACGTTATATGGTATGACGTTATAACGTAAATAGGTTATATGGTATGACGTTATACCGTATTACGTTTTATGGGATGAGGTTATAACGCATTACGTTATATGGGATGACGTTATAACGTAATAGGTTATATGGCATAACGTTATAACGTATTACGTTCAATGGTATGACGTTATAACGTAATAGGTTATATGGTATAACGTTATAACGTATTACGTTGTATGGGATGACGTTATAACGTAATAGGTTATATGGTATGACGTTATACCGTATTATGTTATATGGGATGACGTTATAACGGATTACGTTATGTGGGACGAAGTTATAACTTATTGCGTTATATGGGATGACGTTATAACGTATTACGTTATATGGGATGACGTTATAACGTATTACGTTATGTGGTATGACGTTATAACGTTAATAGGTTATATGGTATGACGTTATACCGAATTACGTTATATGGTATGACGTTATAACGTAAATAGGTTATATGGTATGACGTTATACCGTATTACGTTATATGGGATGACGTTATAACGCATTACGTAATATGGGATTACGTTATAACGGATTACGTTATGTGGGACGACGTTATAACTTATTGCGTTATATGGGATGACGTTATAACGTGTTGCGTTATATGGGATGACGTTATAACGTATTACGTTATATGGGAAGACGTTATAACGTATTGCGTTTAATGCTATGACGTTATAACGTATTACGTTATATGGGATGACGTTATAACGTATTACGTAATATGGGATGACGTTATAACGTAATAGGTTATATGGTATAACGTTATAACGTATTAGGTTATATGGTATGACGCTATAACGTATTACGATATATGGCATGACGTTATAACGTAATGCGTTATATGGTATGACGTTATAACGTCACAGGTTATACGGTATGACGTTATAACGTAATAGGTTATATGGCATGACGCTATAACGTAATACGTTACATGGTATGACGTTATAACGTAAATAGATTATATGGTATGACGTTATACCGTATTACGTTATATGGGATGACGTTATAACGCATTACGTAATATGGGATGACGTTATAACGTATTACGTTATGTGGGACGACGTTATAACGTATTACGTTATGTGGGACGACGTTATAACGTATTGCGTTATATGGGATGACGTTATAACGTCTTACGTTATATGGGATGACGTTATAACGTATTACGTTATATGGGATGACAGTATAACGTAATAGGTTATATGGTATAACGTTATAACGTATTACGTTATATGGGATGACATTATAACGTATTACGTAATATGGGATAACGTTATAACGTAATAGATTATATGGTATAACGTTATAACGTATTACGTTGTATGGTATGACGTTATAACGCATTACGTTATATGGGATAACGTTATAACGTAATAGATTATATGGTATAACGTTATAACGTATTACGTTGTATGGTATGACGTTATAACGTAATAGGTTATATGGTATGACGTTATAACGTAATACGTTATATGGTATGACGTTATACCGAATTACGTTATATGGTATGACGTTATAACGTAAATAGGTTATATGGTATAACGTTATAACGTATTACGTTGTATGGTATGACGTTATACCGTATTACGTTATATGGGATGACGTTATAACGCATTACGTAATATGGGATTACGTTATAACGGATTACGTTATGTGGGACGACGTTATAACTTATTGCGTTATATGGGATGACGTTATAACGTATTACGTTATATGGGATGACGTTATAACGTATTACGTTATATGGGAAGACGTTATAACGTGTTGCGTTATATGGTATGACGTTATAACGTATTACGTTATATGGGATGACATTATAACGTAACAGGTAATATGGGATAACGTTATAACGTAATAGGTTATATGGTATAACGTTATAACGTATTACGTTGTATGGTATGACGTTATAACGTAATAGGTTATATGGTATGACGTTATAACGTAATACGTTATATGGTATGACGTTATAACGGAATACGTTATATGGTATGACGTTATAACGTAAATAGGTTATATGGTATGACGTTATACCATAATACCTTATATGGTATGACGTTATAACGCATTACGTAATATGGGATGACGTTATAACGTATTACGTTATGTGGGACGACGTTATAACATAATAGGTTATATGGTATAACGTTATAACGTATTACGTTAAATGGTATGACGTTATAACGTCATAGGTTATACGGTATGACGATATAACGTAATACGTCATATGGTATGACGTTATAACGTATTACATAATATGGGACGACGTTACAACGCATTACGTTATATGGAATGACGTTATAACGTATTACGTTATATGGAATACCGTTATAACGTATTAGGTTATATGGTATGACGCTATAACGTATTACGTTATATGGCATGACGTTATAACGTAATACGTTATATGGTATGACGTTAATACGTAAATAGGTTATATGGTATGACGTTATACCGAAATACGTTATATGGTATGACATTATAACGTAAATAGGTTATATGGTATGACGTTATACCGTATTACGTTATATGGGACGACGTTATAACGCATTACGTAATATGGGATGACGTTATAACGTAATAGGTTATATGGTACGACGTTATACCGTATTACGTTATATGGGATGACGTTATAACGTATTACGTAATATGGGGTGACGTTATAACATATTACGTTATATGGGCAGACGTTATAACGGATTACGTTATGTGGGACGACGTTATAACTTATTGCGTTATATGGGATGACGTTATAACGTATTACGTTATATGGGATGACGTTATAACGTATTACGTTATGTGGTATGACGTTATAACGTTAATAGGTTATATGGTATGACGTTATACCGAATTACGTTATATGGTATGACGTTATAACGTAAATAGGTTATATGGTATGACGTTATACCGTATTACGTTATATGGGATGACGTTATAACGCATTACGTAATATGGGATTACGTTATAACGGATTACGTTATGTGGGACGACGTTATAACTTATTGCGTTATATGGGATGACGTTATAACGTGTTACGTTATATGGGATGACGTTATAACGTATTACGTTATATGGGAAGACGTTATAACGTATTGCGTTATATGGTATGACGTTATAACGTATTACGTTATATGGGATGACATTATAACGTATTACGTAATATGGGATAACGTTATAACGTAATAGATTATATGGTATAACGTTATAACGTATTACGTTGTATGGTATGACGTTATAACGTAATAGGTTATATGGTATGACGTTATAACGTAATACGTTATATGGTATGACGTTATAACGGAATACATTATATGGTATGACGTTATAACGTAAATAGGTTATATGGTATGACGTTATACCGTATTACGTTTTATGGGATGAGGTTATAACGCATTACGTTATATGGGATGACATTATAACGTAATAGGTTATATGGCATAACGTTATAACGTATTACGTTCAATGGTATGACGTTATAACGTCATAGGTTATACGGTATGACGTTATAACGTAACACGTCATATGGTATGACGTTATAACGTATTACGTAATATGGGACGAAGTTATAACGCATTACGTTATATGGGATGACGTTATAACGTATTACGCTATATGGAATACCGTTATAACGTATTAGGTTATATGGTATGACGCTATAACGTATTACGTTATATGGCATGACGGTATAACGTAATACGTTATATGGAATGACGTTAATACGTAAATAGGTTATATGGTATGACGTTATACCGAATTACGTTTTATGGGATGACGTTATAACGCATTACGTTATATGGGATGACGTTATAACGTAATAGGCTATATGGTATAACGTTATAACGTAATACCTTATATGGTATGACGTTATAACGTAAATAGGCTATATGGTATGACGTTATACCGTATTACGTTATATGTGATGACGTTATAACGCATTACGTAATATGGGATGACGTTATAGCGTATTACGTTATGTGGGACGACGTTATAACGTATTGCGTTATATGGGATGACGTTATAACGTATTACGTTATATGGGATGATGTTATAACGTAATAGGTTATATGGTATAACGTTATAACGTATTACGTTATATGGTATGACGTCATAACGTAATAGGTTATATGGTATGACGTTATAACGTAATACCTTATATGGTATGACGTTATAAGGTAAATAGGTTATATGGTATGACGTTATACCGTATTACGTAATATGGGATGACGTTATAACGTATTACGTTATGTGGGACGACGTTATAACGTAATAGGTTATATGGTATAACTTTATAACGTATTACGTTATATGGCATGACGTTATAACGTAATACGTTATATGGTATGACGTTAATACGTAAATAGGTTATATGGTATGACGTTATACCGAATTACGTTATATGGTATGACATTATAACGTAAATAGGTTATATGGCATGACGTTATACCGTATTACGTTATATGGGACGACGTTATAACGCATTGCGTTATATGGTATGACGTTATAACGTATTACGTTATATGGGATGACGTTATAACGTATTACGTAATATGGGATGACGTTATAACGTAATAGGTTATATGGTGTAACGTTGTAGCGTATTACGTTATATGGTATGACGTCATAACGTAATAGGTTATATGGTATGACGTTATAACGTAATACCTTATATGGTATGACGTTATAACGTAAATAGGTTATATGGTATGACGTTATACCGTATTACGTTATATGGGATGACGTTATAACGCATTACGTAGTATGGGATGACGTTATAACGTATTACGTTATGTGGGACGTCGTTATAACGTATTGCGATATATGGGATGACGTTATAACGTATTACGTTATATGGGATGATGTTATAACGTAATAGCTTATATGGTATAACGTTATAACGTATTACGTTATGTGGTATGACGTTATAACGTATTACGTTATATGGGATGACGTTATAACGTATTACGTTATGTGGGATGACGTTATAACGTAATAGGTTATATGGTATAACGTTATAACGTATTACGTTATATGGTATGACATTATAACGTCATAGGTTATACGGTATGACGTTATATCGTAATACGTCATATGGTATGACGTTATAACGTATTACGTAATATGGGACGACGTTATAACGCATTACGTTATATGGGATGACGTTATAACGTATTACGTTATATGGAATACCGTTATAACGTATTAGGTTATATGGGATGACGCTATAACGTATTACGTTATATGGCATGACGCTATAACCTAATACGTTATGTGGTATGACGTTATAACGTTAATAGGTTATATGGTATGACGTTATACCGAATTACGTTATATGGTATGACGTTATAACGTAAATAGATTATATGGTATGACGTTATACCGTATTACGTTATGTGGGATGACGTTATAACGCATTACGTAATATGGGATTACGTTATAACGGATTACGTTATGTGGGACGACGTTATAACTTATTGCGTTATATTCGATGACGTTATAACGTATTACGTTATATGGGAAGACGTTATAACGTATTGCGTTTAATGCTATGACGTTATAACGTATTACGTTATATGGGATGACGTTATAACGTATCACGTAATATGGGATGACGTTGTAACGTCATAGGTTATACGGTATGACGTTATAACGTACTAGGTTATATGGCATGACGTTATAACGTAATACGTTATATGGTATGACGTTATAACGTAAATAGATTATATGGTATGACGTTATACCGTATTACGTTATATGGGATGACGTTATAACGCATTACGTAATATGGGATGACGTTATAACGCATTACGTTATGTGGGACGACGTTATAACGTAATAGGTTATATGGTATAACGTTATAACGTATTACGTTAAATGGTATGACGTTATAACGTCATAGGTTATACGGTATGACGATATAACGTAATACGTCATATGGTATGACGTTATAACGTATTACATAATATGGGACGACGTTACAACGCATTACGTTATATGGGATGACGTTATAACGTATTACGTTATATGGAATACCGTTATAACGTATTAGGTTATATGGTATGACGCTATAACGTATTACGTTATATGGCATGACGTTATAACGTAATACGTTATATGGTATGACGTTAATACGTAAATAGGTTATATGGTATGACGTTATACCGAATTACGTTATATGGTATGACATTATAACGTAAATAGGTTATATGGTATGACGTTATACCGTATTACGTTATATGGGACGACGTTATAACGCATTACGTAATATGGGATGACGTTATAACGTAATAGGTTATATGGTATGACGTTATACCGTATTACGTTATATGGGATGACGTTATAACGTATTACGTAATATGGGGTGACGTTATAACATATTACGTTATATGGGCTGACGTTATAACGGATTACGTTATGTGGGACGACGTTATAACTTATTGCGTTATATGGGATAACGTTATAACGTATTACGTTATATGGGATGACGTTATAACGTATAACGTTGTATGGTATGACGTTATAACGTAATAGGTTATATGGTATGACGTTATAACGTAATACGTTATATGGTATGACGTTATAACGGAATACGTTATATGGTATGACGTTATAACGTAAATAGGTTATATGGTATGACGTTATACCGTATTACGTTTTATGGGATGAGGTTATAACGCATTACGTTATATGGGATGACGTTATAACGTAATAGGTTATATGGCATAACGTTATAACGTATTACGTTCAATGGTATGACGTTATAACGTAATAGGTTATATGGTATAACGTTATAACGTATTACGTTGTATGGGATGACGTTATAACGTAATAGGTGATATGGTATGACGTTATACCGTATTATGTTATATGGGATGACGTTATAACGGATTACGTTATGTGGGACGACGTTATAACTTATTGCGTTATATGGGATGACGTTATAACGTATTACGTTATATGGGATGACGTTATAACGTATTACGTTATGTGGTATGACGTTATAACGTTAATAGGTTATATGGTATGACGTTATACCGTATTACGTTATATGGTATGACGTTATAACGTAAATAGGTTATATGGTATGACGTTATACCGTATTACGTTATATGGGATGACGTTATAACGCATTACGTAATATGGGATTACGTTATAACGGATTACGTTATGTGGGACGACGTTATAACTTATTGCGTTATATGGGATGACGTTATAACGTGTTGCGTTATATGGGATGACGTTATAACGTATTACGTTATATGGGAAGACGTTATAACGTATTGCGTTTAATGCTATGACGTTATAACGTATTACGTTATATGGGATGACGTTATAACGTATTACGTAATATGGGATGACGTTATAACGTAATAGGTTATATGGTATAACGTTATAACGTATTAGGTTATATGGTATGACGCTATAACGTATTACGATATATGGCATGACGTTATAACGTAATGCGTTATATGGTATGACGTTATAACGTCACAGGTTATACGGTATGACGTTATAACGTAATAGGTTATATGGCATGACGCTATAACGTAATACGTTACATGGTATGACGTTATAACGTAAATAGATTATATGGTATGACGTTATACCGTATTACGTTATATGGGATGACGTTATAACGCATTACGTAATATGGGATGACGTTATAACGTATTACGTTATGTGGGACGACGTTATAACGTATTACGTTATGTGGGACGACGTTATAACGTATTGCGTTATATGGGATGACGTTATAACGTCTTACGTTATATGGGATGACGTTATAACGTATTACGTTATATGGGATGACAGTATAACGTAATAGGTTATATGGTATAACGTTATAACGTATTACGTTATATGGGATGATGTTATAACGTAATAGGTTATATGGTATAACGTTATAACGTATTACGTTATATGGTATGACGTCATAACGTAATAGGTTATATGGTATGACGTTATAACGTAATACCTTATATGGTATGACGTTATAAGGTAAATAGGTTATATGGTATGACGTTATACCGTATTACGTAATATGGGATGACGTTATAACGTATTACGTTATGTGGGACGACGTTATAACGTAATAGGTTATATGGTATAACTTTATAACGTATTACGTTATATGGCATGACGTTATAACGTAATACGTTATATGGTATGACGTTAATACGTAAATAGGTTATATGGTATGACGTTATACCGAATTACGTTATATGGTATGACATTATAACGTAAATAGGTTATATGGCATGACGTTATACCGTATTACGTTATATGGGACGACGTTATAACGTATTGCGTTATATGGTATGACGTTATAACGTATTACGTTATATGGGATGACGTTATAACGTATTACGTAATATGGGATGACGTTATAACGTAATAGGTTATATGGTGTAACGTTGTAGCGTATTACGTTATATGGTATGACGTCATAACGTAATAGGTTATATGGTATGACGTTATAACGTAATACCTTATATGGTATGACGTTATAACGTAAATAGGTTATATGGTATGACGTTATACCGTATTACGTTATATGGGATGACGTTATAACGCATTACGTAGTATGGGATGACGTTATAACGTATTACGTTATGTGGGACGTCGTTATAACGTATTGCGATATATGGGATGACGTTATAACGTATTACGTTATATGGGATGATGTTATAACGTAATAGCTTATATGGTATAACGTTATAACGTATTACGTTATGTGGTATGACGTTATAACGTATTACGTTATATGGGATGACGTTATAACGTATTACGTTATGTGGGATGACGTTATAACGTAATAGGTTATATGGTATAACGTTATAACGTATTACGTTATATGGTATGACATTATAACGTCATAGGTTATACGGTATGACGTTATATCGTAATACGTCATATGGTATGACGTTATAACGTATTACGTAATATGGGACGACGTTATAACGCATTACGTTATATGGGATGACGTTATAACGTATTACGTTATATGGAATACCGTTATAACGTATTAGGTTATATGGGATGACGCTATAACGTATTACGTTATATGGCATGACGCTATAACCTAATACGTTATGTGGTATGACGTTATAACGTTAATAGGTTATATGGTATGACGTTATACCGAATTACGTTATATGGTATGACGTTATAACGTAAATAGATTATATGGTATGACGTTATACCGTATTACGTTATGTGGGATGACGTTATAACGCATTACGTAATATGGGATTACGTTATAACGGATTACGTTATGTGGGACGACGTTATAACTTATTGCGTTATATTCGATGACGTTATAACGTATTACGTTATATGGGAAGACGTTATAACGTATTGCGTTTAATGCTATGACGTTATAACGTATTACGTTATATGGGATGACGTTATAACGTATCACGTAATATGGGATGACGTTGTAACGTCATAGGTTATACGGTATGACGTTATAACGTACTAGGTTATATGGCATGACGTTATAACGTAATACGTTATATGGTATGACGTTATAACGTAAATAGATTATATGGTATGACGTTATACCGTATTACGTTATATGGGATGACGTTATAACGCATTACGTAATATGGGATGACGTTATAACGCATTACGTTATGTGGGACGACGTTATAACGTAATAGGTTATATGGTATAACGTTATAACGTATTACGTTAAATGGTATGACGTTATAACGTCATAGGTTATACGGTATGACGATATAACGTAATACGTCATATGGTATGACGTTATAACGTATTACATAATATGGGACGACGTTACAACGCATTACGTTATATGGGATGACGTTATAACGTATTACGTTATATGGAATACCGTTATAACGTATTAGGTTATATGGTATGACGCTATAACGTATTACGTTATATGGCATGACGTTATAACGTAATACGTTATATGGTATGACGTTAATACGTAAATAGGTTATATGGTATGACGTTATACCGAATTACGTTATATGGTATGACATTATAACGTAAATAGGTTATATGGTATGACGTTATACCGTATTACGTTATATGGGACGACGTTATAACGCATTACGTAATATGGGATGACGTTATAACGTAATAGGTTATATGGTATGACGTTATACCGTATTACGTTATATGGGATGACGTTATAACGTATTACGTAATATGGGGTGACGTTATAACATATTACGTTATATGGGCTGACGTTATAACGGATTACGTTATGTGGGACGACGTTATAACTTATTGCGTTATATGGGATAACGTTATAACGTATTACGTTATATGGGATGACGTTATACCGTATTACGTTTTATGGGATGAGGTTATAACGCATTACGTTATATGGGATGACGTTATAACGTAATAGGTTATATGCCATAACGTTATAACGTATTACGTTCAATGGTATGACGTTATAACGTCATAGGTTATACGGTATGACGTTATAACGTAACACGTCATATGGTATGACGTTATAACGTATTACGTAATATGGGACGACGTTATAACGCATTACGTTATATGGGATGACGTTATAACGTATTACGCTATATGGAATACCGTTATAACGTATTAGGTTATATGGTATGACGCTATAACGTATTACGTTATATGGCATGACGGTATAACGTAATACGTTATATGGAATGACGTTAATACGTAAATAGGTTATATGGTATGACGTTATACCGAATTACGTTTTATGGGATGACGTTATAACGCATTACGTTATATGGGATGACGTTATAACGTAATAGGCTATATGGTATAACGTTATAACGTAATACCTTATATGGTATGACGTTATAACGTAAATAGGCTATATGGTATGACGTTATACCGTATTACGTTATATGTGATGACGTTATAACGCATTACGTAATATGGGATGACGTTATAGCGTATTACGTTATGTGGGACGACGTTATAACGTATTGCGTTATATGGGATGACGTTATAACGTATTACGTTATATGGGATGATGTTATAACGTAATAGGTTATATGGTATAACGTTATAACGTATTACGTTATATGGTATGACGTCATAACGTAATAGGTTATATGGTATGACGTTATAACGTAATACCTTATATGGTATGACGTTATAACGTAATACCTTATATGGTATGACGTTATAAGGTAAATAGGTTATATGGTATGACGTTATACCGTATTACGTAATATGGGATGACGTTATAACGTATTACGTTATGTGGGACGACGTTATAACGTAATAGGTTATATGGTATAACGTTATAACGTATTACGTTATATGGCATGACGTTATAACGTAATACGTTATATGGTATGACGTTAATACGTAAATAGGTTATATGGTATGACGTTATACCGAATTACGTTATATGGTATGACATTATAACGTAAATAGGTTATATGGTATGACGTTATAACGTATTACGTTATATGGGATGACGTTATAACGTATTACGTTATATGGGATGACGTTATAACGTAATAGGTTATATGGTATAACGTTATAACGTATTACGTTATATGGTATGACGTTATAACGTCATAGGTTATACGGTATGACGTTATATCGTAGTACGTCATATGGTATGACGTTATAACGTATTACGTAATATGGGACGACGTTATAACGCATTACGTTATATGGGATGACGTTATAACGTATTACGTTATATGGAATACCGTTATAACGTATTAGGTTATATGGGATGACGCTATAACGTATTACGTTATATGGCATGACGCTATAACCTAATACGTTATGTGGTATGACGTTATAACGTTAATAGGTTATATGGTATGACGTTATACCGAATTACGTTATATGGTATGACGTTATAACGTAAATAGATTATATGGTATGACGTTATACCGTATTACGTTATATGGGATGACGTTATAACGCATTACGTAATATGGGATTACGTTATAACGGATTACGTTATGTGGGACGACGTTATAACTTATTGCGTTATATTCGATGACGTTATAACGTATTACGTTATATGGGAAGACGTTATAACGTATTGCGTTTAATGCTATGACGTTATAACGTATTACGTTATATGGGATGACGTTATAACGTATCACGTAATATGGGATGACGTTATAACGTAATAGGTTATATGGTATAACGTTATAACGTATTAGGTTATATGGTATGACGCTATAACGTATTACGTTATATGGCATGACGGTATAACGTAATACGTTATATGGAATGACGTTAATACGTAAATAGGTTATATGGTATGACGTTATACCGAATTACGTTTTATGGGATGACGTTATAACGCATTACGTTATATGGGATGACGTTATAACGTAATAGGCTATATGGTATAACGTTATAACGTAATACCTTATATGGTATGACGTTATAACGTAAATAGGCTATATGGTATGACGTTATACCGTATTACGTTATATGTGATGACGTTATAACGCATTACGTAATATGGGATGACGTTATAGCGTATTACGTTATGTGGGACGACGTTATAACGTATTGCGTTATATGGGATGACGTTATAACGTATTACGTTATATGGGATGATGTTATAACGTAATAGGTTATATGGTATAACGTTATAACGTATTACGTTATATGGTATGACGTCATAACGTAATAGGTTATATGGTATGACGTTATAACGTAATACCTTATATGGTATGACGTTATAACGTAATACCTTATATGGTATGACGTTATAAGGTAAATAGGTTATATGGTATGACGTTATACCGTATTACGTAATATGGGATGACGTTATAACGTATTACGTTATGTGGGACGACGTTATAACGTAATAGGTTATATGGTATAACGTTATAACGTATTACGTTATATGGCATGACGTTATAACGTAATACGTTATATGGTATGACGTTAATACGTAAATAGGTTATATGGTATGACGTTATACCGAATTACGTTATATGGTATGACATTATAACGTAAATAGGTTATATGGTATGACGTTATACCGTATTACGTTATATGGGACGACGTTATAACGTATTGCGTTATATGGTATGACGTTATAACGTATTACGTTATATGGGATGACGTTATAACGTATTACGTAATATGGGATGACGTTATAACGTAATAGGTTATATGGTGTAACGTTGTAGCGTATTACGTTATATGGTATGACGTCATAACGTAATAGGTTATATGGTATGACGTTATAACGTAATACCTTATATGGTATGACGTTATAACGTAAATAGGTTATATGGTATGACGTTATACCGTATTACGTTATATTGGATGACGTTATAACGCATTACGTAGTATGGGATGACGTTATAACGTATTACGTTATGTGGGACGTCGTTATAACGTATTGCGATATATGGGATGACGTTATAACGTATTACGTTATATGTGATGATGTTATAACGTAATAGGTTATATGGTATAACGTTATAACGTATTACGTTATATGATATGACGTTATAACGTATTACGTTATATGGGATGACGTTATAACGTATTACGTTATATGGGATGACGTTATAACGTAATAGGTTATATGGTATAACGTTATAACGTATTACGTTATATGGTATGACGTTATAACGTCATAGGTTATACGGTATGACGTTATATCGTAGTACGTCATATGGTATGACGTTATAACGTATTACGTAATATGGGACGACGTTATAACGCATTACGTTATATGGGATGACGTTATAACGTATTACGTTATATGGAATACCGTTATAACGTATTAGGTTATATGGGATGACGCTATAACGTATTACGTTATATGGCATGACGCTATAACCTAATACGTTATGTGGTATGACGTTATAACGTTAATAGGTTATATGGTATGACGTTATACCGAATTACGTTATATGGTATGACGTTATAACGTAAATAGATTATATGGTATGACGTTATACCGTATTACGTTATATGGGATGACGTTATAACGCATTACGTAATATGGGATTACGTTATAACGGATTACGTTATGTGGGACGACGTTATAACTTATTGCGTTATATTCGATGACGTTATAACGTATTACGTTATATGGGAAGACGTTATAACGTATTGCGTTTAATGCTATGACGTTATAACGTAATAGGTTATATGGCATGACGTTATAACGTAATACGTTATATGGTATGACGTTATAACGTAAATAGATTATATGGTATGACGTTATACCGTATTACGTTATATGGGATGACGTTATAACGCATTACGTAATATGGGATGACGTTATAACGTATTACGTTATGTGGGACGACGTTATAACGTAATAGGTTATATGGTATAACGTTATAACGTATTACGTTAAATGGTATGACGTTATAACGTCATAGGTTATATGGTATGACGCTATAACGTATTACGTTATATGGCATGACGTTATAACGTAATACGTTATATGGTATGACGTTAATACGTAAATAGGTTATATGGTATGACGTTATACCGAATTACGTTATATGGTATGACATTATAACGTAAATAGGTTATATGGTATGACGTTATACCGTATTACGTTATATGGGACGACGTTATAACGCATTACGTAATATGGGATGACGTTATAACGTAATAGGTTATATGGTATGACGTTATACCGTATTACTTTATATGGGATGACGTTATAACGTATTACGTAATATGGGGTGACGTTATAACATATTACGTTATATGGGCTGACGTTATAACGGATTACGTTATGTGGGACGACGTTATAACTTATTGCGTTATATGGGATGACGTTATAACGTATTACGTTATATGGGATGACGTTATAACGTATAACGTTGTATGGTATGACGTTATAACGTAATAGGTTATATGGTATGACGTTATAACGTAATACGTTATATGGTATGACGTTATAACGGAATACGTTATATGGTATGACGTTAAAACGTAAATAGGTTATATGGTATGACGTTATACCGTATTACGTTTTATGGGATGAGGTTATAACGCATTACGTTATATGGGATGACGTTATAACGTAATAGGTTATATGGCATAACGTTATAACGTATTACGTTCAATGGTATGACGTTATAACGTAATAGGTTATATGGTATAACGTTATAACGTATTACGTTGTATGGGATGACGTTATAACGTAATAGGTTATATGGTATGACGTTATACCGTATTACGTTATATGGGATGACGTTATAACGGATTACGTTATGTGGGACGACGTTATAACTTATTGCGTTATATGGGATGACGTTATAACGTATTACGTTATATGGGATGACGTTATAACGTATTACGTTATGTGGTATGACGTTATAACGTTAATAGGTTATATGGTATGACGTTATACCGAATTACGTTATATGGTATGACGTTATAACGTAAATAGGTTATATGGTATGACGCTATACCGTATTACGTTATATGGGATGACGTTATAACGCATTACGTAATATGGGATTACGTTATAACGGATTACGTTATGTGGGACGACGTTATAACTTATTGCGTTATATGGGATGACGTTATAACGTGTTGCGTTATATGGGATGACGTTATAACGTATTACGTTATATGGGAAGACGTTATAACGTATTGCGTTTAATGCTATGACGTTATAACGTATTACGTTATATGGGATGACGTTATAACGTATTACGTAATATGGGATGACGTTATAACGTAATAGGTTATATGGTATAACGTTATAACGTATTAGGTTATATGGTATGACGCTATAACGTATTACGATATATGGCATGACGTTATAACGTAATGCGTTATATGGTATGACGTTATAACGTCTTACGTTATATGGGATGACGTTATAACGTATTACGTTATATGGGATGACAGTATAACGTAATAGGTTATATGGTATAACGTTATAACGTATTACGTTATATGGTATGACGTTATAACGTCATAGGTTATACGGTATGTCGTTATAACGTAATACGTCATATGGTATGACGTTATAACGTATTACGTAATATGGGACGACGTTATAACAGATTACGTTATGTGGGACGACGTTATAACTTATTGCGTTATATGGGATGACGTTATAACGTATTACGTTATATGGGATGACGTCATAACGTATTACGTTATATGGGAAGACGTTATAACGTATTGCGTTATATGGTATGACGTTATAACGTATTACGTTATATGGGATGACGTTATAACGCATTACGTAATATGGGATTACGTTATAACGGATTACGTTATGTGGGACGACGTTATAACGTATTACGTTATGTGGGACGACGTTATAACGTATTACGTTATGTGGGACGACGTTATAACGTATTGCGTTATATGGGATGACGTTATAACGTCTTACGTTATATGGGATGACGTTATAACGTATTACGTTATATGGTATGACGTTATAACGTAATAGGTTATATGGTATAACGTTATAACGTATTACGTTATATGGTATGACGTTATAACGTCATAGGTTATACGGTATGTCGTTATAACGTAATACGTCATATGGTATGACGTTATAACGTATTACGTAATATGGGACGACGTTATAACGTATTGCGTTATATGGGATGACGTTATAACGTCTTACGTTATATGGGATGACGTTATAACGTATTACGTTATATGGGATGACAGTATAACGTAATAGGTTATATGGTATAACGTTATAACGTATTACGTTATATGGTATGACGTTATAACGTCATAGGTTATACGGTATGTCGTTATAACGTAATACGTCATATGGTATGACGTTATAACGTATTACGTAATATGGGACGACGTTATAACAGATTACGTTATGTGGGACGACGTTATAACTTATTGCGTTATATGGGATGACGTTATAACGTATTACGTTATATGGGATGACGTCATAACGTATTACGTTATATGGGATGACGTCATAACGTATTACGTTATATGGGAAGACGTTATAACGTATTGCGTTATATGGTATGACGTTATAACGTATTACGTTATATGGGATGACGTTATAACGCATTACGTAATATGGGATTACGTTATAACGGATTACGTTATGTGGGACGACGTTATAACTTATTGCGTTATATGGGATGACGTTATAACGTATTACGTTATATGGGATGACGTTGTAACGTATTACGTTATATGGGAAGACGTTATAACGTATTGCGTTATATGGTATGACGTTATAACGTATTACGTTATATGGGATGACATTATAACGTATTACGTAATATGGGATAACGTTATAACGTAATAGGTTATATGGTATAACGTTATAACGTATTACGTTGTATGGTATGACGTTATAACGTAATAGGTTATATGGTACGACGTTATAACGTAATACGTTATATGGTATGACGTTATAACGTAATAGGTTATACGGTATGACGTTATAACGTAAATAGGTTATATGGTATGACGTTATACCGTATTACGTTTTATGGGATGACGTTATAACGTATTACGTTATATGGGATGACGTTATAACGTAATAGGTTATATGGTATAACGTTATAACGTATTAGGTTATATGGTATGACGCTATAACCTATTACGGTATATGGCATGACGTTATAACGTAATGCGTTATATGGTATGACGTTATAACGTCATACGTTATATGGTATGACGTTATAACGTAAATAGATTATATGGCATGACGTTATACCGTATTAGGTTATATGGGATGACGTTATAACGCATTACGTAATATGGGATGACGTTATAACGTATTACGTTATGTGGGACGACGTTATAACGTAATAGGTTATATGGTATAACGTTATGACGTATTACGTTAAATGGTATGACGTTATAACGTATTACGTTATATGGGATGACGTTATAACGTAATAGGTTATATGGTATAACGTTATAACGTATTAGGTTATATGGTATGACGCTATAACCTATTACGGTATATGGCATGACGCTATAACGTAATACGTTATATGGTATGACGTTATAACGTAAATAGATTATATGGTATGACGTTATAACGTATTACATAATATGGGACGACGTTACAACGCATTACGTTATATGGGATGACGTTATAACGTATTACGTTATATGGAATACCGTTATAACGTATTAGGTTATATGGTATGACGCTATAACGTATTACGTTATATGGCATGACGTTATAACGTAATACGTTATATGGTATGACGTTAATACGTAAATAGGTTATATGGTATGACGTTATACCGAATTACGTTATATGGTATGACATTATAACGTAAATAGGTTATATGTTATGACGTTATACCGTATTACGTTATATGGGACGACGTTATAACGCATTACGTAATATGGGATGACGTTATAACGTAATAGGTTATATGGTATGACGTTATACCGTATTACGTTATATGGGATGACGTTATAACGTATTACGTAATATGGGGTGACGTTATAACATATTACGTTATATGGGCTGACGTTATAACGGATTACGTTATGTGGGACGACGTTATAACTTATTGCGTTATATGGGATGACGTTATAACGTATTACGTTATATGGGATGACGTTATAACGTATTACGTTATGTGGTATGACGTTATAACGTTAATAGGTTATATGGTATGACGTTATACCGAATTACGTTATATGGTATGACGTTATAACGTAAATAGGTTATATGGTATGACGTTATACCGTATTACGTTATATGGGATGACGTTATAACGCATTACGTAATATGGGATTACGTTATAACGGATTACGTTATGTGGGACGACGTTATAACTTATTGCGTTATATGGGATGACGTTATAACGTATTACGTTATATGGGATGACGTTATAACGTATTACGTTATATGGGAAGACGTTATAACGTGTTGCGTTATATGGTATGACGTTATAACGTATTACGTTATATGGGATGACATTATAACGTAACAGGTAATATGGGATAACGTTATAACGTAATAGGTTATATGGTATAACGTTATAACGTATTACGTTGTATGGTATGACGTTATAACGTAATAGGTTATATGGTATGACGTTATAACGTAATACGTTATATGGTATGACGTTATAACGGAATACGTTATATGGTATGACGTTATAACGTAAATAGGTTATATGGTATGACGTTATACCGTAATACCTTATATGGTATGACGTTATAACGCATTACGTAATATGGGATGACGTTATAACGTATTACGTTATGTGGGACGACGTTATAACGTAATAGGTTATATGGTATAACGTTATAACGTATTACGTTAAATGGTATGACGATATAACGTCATAGGTTATACGGTATGACGATATAACGTAATACGTCATATGGTATGACGTTATAAGGTATTACATAATATGGAACGACGTTACAACGCATTACGTTATATGGAATGACGTTATAACGTATTACGTTATATGGAATACCGTTATAACGTATTAGGTTATATGGTATGACGCTATAACGTATTACGTTATATGGCATGACGTTATAACGTAATACGTTATATGGTATGACGTTAATACGTAAATAGGTTATATGGTATGACGTTATACCGAAATACGTTATATGGTATGACATTATAACGTAAATAGGTTATATGGTATGACGTTATACCGTATTACGTTATATGGGACGACGTTATAACGCATTACGTAATATGGGATGACGTTATAACGTAATAGGTTATATGGTATGACGTTATACCGTATTACGTTATATGGGATGACGTTATAACGTATTACGTAATATGGGGTGACGTTATAACATATTACGTTATATGGGCAGACGTTATAACGGATTACGTTATGTGGGACGACGTTATAACATATTGCGTTATATGGGATGACGTTATAACGTATTACGTTATATGGGATGACGTTATAACGTATTACGTTATGTGGTATGACGTTATAACGTTAATAGGTTATATGGTATGACTTTATACCGAATTACGTTATATGGTATGACGTTATAACGTAAATAGGTTATATGGTATGACGTTATACCGTATTACGTTATATGGGATGACGTTATAACGCATTACGTAATATGGGATTACGTTATAACGGATTACGTTATGTGGGACGACGTTATAACTTATTGCGTTATATGGGATGACGTTATAACGTATTACGTTATATGGGATGACGTTATAACGTATTACGTTATATGGGAAGACGTTATAACGTATTGCGTTATATGGTATGACGTTATAACGTATTACGTTATATGGGATGACATTATAACGTATTACGTAATATGGGATAACGTTATAACGTAATAGATTATATGGTATAACGTTATAACGTATTACGTTGTATGGTATGACGTTATAACGTAATAGGTTATATGGTATGACGTTATAACGTAATACGTTATATGGTATGACGTTATAACGGAATACATTATATGGTATGACGTTATAACGTAAATAGGTTATATGGTATGACGTTATACCGTATTACGTTTTATGGGATGAGGTTATAACGCATTACGTTATATGGGATGACGTTATAACGTAATAGGTTATATGGCATAACGTTATAACGTATTACGTCAATGGTATGCCGTTATAACGTCATAGGTTATACGGTATGACGTTATAACGTAACACGTCATATGGTATGACGTTATAACGTATTACGTAATATGGGACGACGTTATAACGCATTACGTTATATGGGATGACGTTATAACGTATTACGCTATATGGAATACCGTTATAACGTATTAGGTTATATGGTATGACGCTATAACGTATTATGTTATATGGCATCACGGTATAACGTAATACGTTATATGGAATGACGTTAACACGTAAATAGGTTATATGGTATGACGTTATACCGTATTACGTTATATGTGATGACGTTATAACGCATTACGTAATATGGGATGACGTTATAGCGTATTACGTTATATTGGATGACATTATAACGTAACAGGTAATATGGGATAACGTTATAACGTAATAGGTTATATGGTATAACGTTATAACGTATTACGTTGTATGGTATGACGTTATAACGTAATAGGTTATATGGTATGACGTTATAACGTAATACGTTATATGGTATGACGTTATAACGGAATACGTTATATGGTATGACGTTATGACGTAAATAGGTTATATGGTATGACGTTATACCGTAATACCTTATATGGTATGACGTTATAACGCATTACGTTGTATGGTATGACGTTATAACGTAATAGGTTATATGGTATGACGTTATAACGGAATACGTTATATGGTATGACGTTATGACGTAAATAGGTTATATGGTATGACGTTATACCGTAATACCTTATATGGTATGACGTTATAACGCATTACGTTGTATGGTATGACGTTATAACGTAATAGGTTATATGGTATGACGTTATAACGTAATACGTTATATGGTATAACGTTATAACGCATTACGTTGTGTGGTATGACGTTATAACGTAATAGGTTATATGGTATGACGTTATACCGTAATACCTTATATGGTATGACGTTATAACGCATTACGTTATATGGCATGACGTTATAACGTAATACGTTATATGGTATGACGTTAATACGTAAATAGGTTATATGGTATGACGTTATACCGAATTACGTTATATGGTATGACATTATAACGTAAATAGGTTATATGTTATGACGTTATACCGTATTACGTTATATGGGACGACGTTATAACGCATTACGTAATATGGGATGACGTTATAACGTAATAGGTTATATGGTATGACGTTATACCGTATTACGTTATATGGGATGACGTTATAACGTATTACGTAATATGGGGTGACGTTATAACATATTACGTTATATGGGCTGACGTTATAACGGATTACGTTATGTGGGACGACGTTATAACTTATTGCGTTATATGGGATGACGTTATAACGTATTACGTTATATGGGATGACGTTATAACGTATTACGTTATGTGGTATGACGTTATAACGTTAATAGGTTATATGGTATGACGTTATACCGAATTACGTTATATGGTATGACGTTATAACGTAAATAGGTTATATGGTATGACGTTATACCGTATTACGTTATATGGGATGACGTTATAACGCATTACGTAATATGGGATTACGTTATAACGGATTACGTTATGTGGGACGACGTTATAACTTATTGCGTTATATGGGATGACGTTATAACGTATTACGTTATATGGGATGACGTTATAACGTATTACGTTATATGGGAAGACGTTATAACGTGTTGCGTTATATGGTATGACGTTATAACGTATTACGTTATATGGGATGACATTATAACGTAACAGGTAATATGGGATAACGTTATAACGTAATAGGTTATATGGTATAACGTTATAACGTATTACGTTGTATGGTATGACGTTATAACGTAATAGGTTATATGGTATGACGTTATAACGTAATACGTTATATGGTATGACGTTATAACGGAATACGTTATATGGTATGACGTTATAACGTAAATAGGTTATATGGTATGACGTTATACCGTAATACCTTATATGGTATGACGTTATAACGCATTACGTAATATGGGATGACGTTATAACGTATTACGTTATGTGGGACGACGTTATAACGTAATAGGTTATATGGTATAACGTTATAACGTATTACGTTAAATGGTATGACGATATAACGTCATAGGTTATACGGTATGACGATATAACGTAATACGTCATATGGTATGACGTTATAACGTATTACATAGTATGGAACGACGTTACAACGCATTACGTTATATGGAATGACGTTATAACGTATTACGTTATATGGAATACCGTTATAACGTATTAGGTTATATGGTATGACGCTATAACGTATTACGTTATATGGCATGACGTTATAACGTAATACGTTATATGGTATGACGTTAATACGTAAATAGGTTATATGGTATGACGTTATACCGAAATACGTTATATGGTATGACATTATAACGTAAATAGGTTATATGGTATGACGTTATACCGTATTACGTTATATGGGACGACGTTATAACGCATTACGTAATATGGGATGACGTTATAACGTAATAGGTTATATGGTATGACGTTATACCGTATTACGTTATATGGGATGACGTTATAACGTATTACGTAATATGGGGTGACGTTATAACATATTACGTTATATGGGCAGACGTTATAACGGATTACGTTATGTGGGACGACGTTATAACTTATTGCGTTATATGGGATGACGTTATAACGTATTACGTTATATGGGATGACGTTATAACGTATTACGTTATGTGGTATGACGTTATAACGTTAATAGGTTATATGGTATGACTTTATACCGAATTACGTTATATGGTATGACGTTATAACGTAAATAGGTTATATGGTATGACGTTATACCGTATTACGTTATATGGGATGACGTTATAACGCATTACGTAATATGGGATTACGTTATAACGGATTACGTTATGTGGGACGACGTTATAACTTATTGCGTTATATGGGATGACGTTATAACGTATTACGTTATATGGGATGACGTTATAACGTATTACGTTATATGGGAAGACGTTATAACGTATTGCGTTATATGGTATGACGTTATAACGTATTACGTTATATGGGATGACATTATAACGTATTACGTAATATGGGATAACGTTATAACGTAATAGATTATATGGTATAACGTTATAACGTATTACGTTGTATGGTATGACGTTATAACGTAATAGGTTATATGGTATGACGTTATAACGTAATACGTTATATGGTATGACGTTATAACGGAATACATTATATGGTATGACGTTATAACGTAAATAGGTTATATGGTATGACGTTATACCGTATTACGTTTTATGGGATGAGGTTATAACGCATTACGTTATATGGGATGACGTTATATCGTAATAGGTTATATGGCATAACGTTATAACGTATTACGTCAATGGTATGCCGTTATAACGTCATAGGTTATATGGTATGACGTTATAACGTAACACGTCATATGGTATGACGTTATAACGTATTACGTAATATGGGACGACGTTATAACGCATTACGTTATATGGGATGACGTTATAACGTATTACGCTATATGGAATACCGTTATAACGTATTAGGTTATATGGTATGACGCTATAACGTATTATGTTATATGGCATCACGGTATAACGTAATACGTTATATGGAATGACGTTAACACGTAAATAGGTTATATGGTATGACGTTATACCGTATTACGTTATATGTGATGACGTTATAACGCATTACGTAATATGGGATGACGTTATAGCGTATTACGTTATATTGGATGACATTATAACGTAACAGGTAATATGGGATAACGTTATAACGTAATAGGTTATATGGTATAACGTTATAACGTATTACGTTGTATGGTATGACGTTATAACGTAATAGGTTATATGGTATGACGTTATAACGTAATACGTTATATGGTATGACGTTATAACGGAATACGTTATATGGTATGACGTTATGACGTAAATAGGTTATATGGTATGACGTTATACCGTAATACCTTATATGGTATGACGTTATAACGCATTACGTTGTATGGTATGACGTTATAACGTAATAGGTTATATGGTATGACGTTATAACGTAATACGTTATATGGTATAACGTTATAACGCATTACGTTGTATGGTATGACGTTATAACGTAATAGGTTATATGGTATGACGTTATACCGTATTACGTTATATGTGATGACGTTATAACGCATTACGTAATATGGGATGACGTTATAGCGTATTACGTTATATGGGATGACATTATAACGTAACAGGTAATATGGGATAACGTTATAACGTAATAGGTTATATGGTATAACGTTATAACGTATTACGTTGTATGGTATGACGTTATAACGTAATAGGTTATATGGTATGACGTTATAACGTAATACGTTATATGGTATAACGTTATAACGTATTACGTTGTATGGTATGACGTTATAACGTAATAGGTTATATGGTATAACGTTATAACGTATTACGTTAAATGGTATGACGTTATAACGTCATAGGTTATACGGTATGACGATATAACGTAATACGTCATATGGTATGACGTTATAACGTATTACATAATATGGGACGACGTTACAACGCATTACGTTATATGGAATGACGTTATAACGTATTACGTTATATGGAATACCGTTATAACGTATTAGGTTATATGGTATGACGCTATAACGTATTACGTTATATGGCATGACGTTATAACGTAATACGTTATATGGTATGACGTTAATACGTAATACGTTATATGGTATAACGTTATAACGTATTACGTTGTATGGTATGACGTTATAACGTAATAGGTTATATGGTATAACGTTATAACGTATTACGTTAAATGGTATGACGTTATAACGTCATAGGTTATACGGTATGACGATATAACGTAATACGTCATATGGTATGACGTTATAACGTATTACATAATATGGGACGACGTTACAACGCATTACGTTATATGGAATGACGTTATAACGTATTACGTTATATGGAATACCGTTATAACGTATTAGGTTATATGGTATGACGCTATAACGTATTACGTTATATGGGATGACGTTATAACGTATTACATTATGTGGTATGACGTTATAACGTTAATAGGTTATATGGTATGACGTTATACCGAATTACGTTATATGGTATGACGTTATAACGTAAATAGGTTATATGGTATGACGTTATACCGTATTACGTTATATGGGATGACGTTATAACGCATTACGTAATATGGGATTACGTTATAACGGATTACGTTATGTGGGACGACGTTATGACTTATTGCGTTATATGGGATGACGTTATAACGTAATAGGTTATATGGCATAACGTTATAACGTATTACGTTCAATGGTATGACGTTATAACGTCATAGGTTATACGGTATGACGTTATAACGTAACACGTCATACGGTATGACGTTATAACGTATTACGTAATATGGGACGACGTTATAACGCATTACGTTATATGGGATGACGTTATAACGTATTACGCTATATGGAATACCGTTATAACGTATTAGGTTATATGGTATGACGCTATAACGTATTACGTTATATGGCATGACGGTATAACGTAATACGTTATATGGAATGACGTTAATACGTAAATAGGTTATATGGTATGACGTTATACCGAATTACGTTTTATGGGATGACGTTATAACGCATTACGTTATATGGGATGACGTTATAACGTAATAGGCTATATGGTATAACGTTATAACGTAATACCTTATATGGTATGACGTTATAACGTAAATAGGTTATATGGTATGACGTTATACCGTATTACGTTATATGTGATGACGTTATAACGTAATACGTTATATGGTATGACGTTAATACGTAAATAGGTTATATGGTATGACGTTATACCGAATTACGTTATTTGGTATGATATTATAACGTAAATAGGTTATATGGTATGACGTTATACCGTATTACGTTATATGGGACGACGTTATAACGTATTGCGTTATATGGTATGACGTTATAACGTATTACGTTATATGGGATGACGTTATAACGTATTACGTTATGTGGGACGACGTTATAACGTAATAGGTTATACGGTATAACGTTATAACGTATTACGTTATATGGCATGACGTTATAACGTAATACGTTATATGGTATGACGTTAATACGTAAATAGGTTATATGGTATGACGTTATACCGAATTACGTTATTTGGTATGATATTATAACGTAAATAGGTTATATGGTATGACGTTATACCGTATTACGTTATATGGGACGACGTTATAACGTATTGCGTTATATGGTATGACGTTATAACGTATTACGTTATATGGGATGACGTTATAACGTATTACGTAATATGGGATGACGTTATAACGTAATAGGTTATATGGTGTAACGTTGTAGCGTATTACGTTATATGGTATGACGTCATAACGTAATAGGTTATATGGTATGACGTTATAACGTAATACCTTATATGGTATGACGTTATAACGTAAATAGGTTATATGGTATAAAGTTATAACGTATTACGTTGTATGGTATGACGTTATAACGTAATAGGTTATATGGTACGAGGTTATAACGTAATACGTTATATGGGATGATGTTATAACGAAATAGGTTATATGGTATAACGTTATAACGTATTACGTTATATGGTATGACGTTATAACGTATTACGTTATATGGGATGACGTTATAACGTATTACGTTATATGGGATGACGTTATAACGTAATAGGTTATATGGTATAACGTTATAACCTAATACGTTATGTGGTATGACGTTATAACGTTAATAGGTTATATGGTATGACGTTATACCGAATTACGTTATATGGTATGACGTTATAACGTAAATAGGTTATATGGTATGACGTTATACCGTATTACGTTATATGGGATGACGTTATAACGCATTACGTAATATGGGATTACGTTATAACGGATTACGTTATGTGGGACGACGTTATAACTTATTGCGTTATATTCGATGACGTTATAACGTATTACGTGATATGGGAAGACGTTATAACGTATTGCGTTTAATGCTATGACGTTATAACGTATTAGGTTATATGGTATGACGCTATAACGTATTACGATATATGGCATGACGTTATAACGTAATGCGTTATATGGTATGACGTTATAACGTCACAGGTTATACGGTATGACGTTATAACGTAATAGGTTATATGGCATGACGCTATAACGTAATACGTTACATGATATGACGTTATAACGTAAATAGATTATATGGTATGACGTTATACCGTATTACGTTATATGGGATGACGTTATAACGCATTACGTAATATGGAATGACGTTATAACGTATTACGTTATGTGGGACGACGTTATAACGTATTACGTTATGTGGGACGACGTTATAACGTATTGCGTTATATGGGATGACGTTATAACGTCTTACGTTACATGGGATGACGTTATAACGTATTACGTTATATGGGATGACGTCATAACGTATTACGTTATATGGGAAGACGTTATAACGTATTGCGTTATATGGTATGACGTTATAACGTATTACGTTATATGGGATGACGTTATAACGCATTACGTAATATGTGATTACGTTATAACGGATTACGTTATGTGGGACGACGTTATAACTTATTGCGTTATATGGGATGACGTTATAACGTATTACGTTATATGGGATGAGGTTATAACGTATTACGTTATATGCGAAGACGTTATAACGTATTGCGTTATATGGTATGACGTTATAACGTATTACGCTATATGGGATGACATTATAACGTATTACGTAATATGGGATAACGTTATAACGTAATAGGTTATATGGTATAAAGTTATAACGTATTACGTTGTATGGTATGACGTTATAACGTAATAGGTTATATGGTACGAGGTTATAACGTAATACGTTATATGGTATGACGTTATAACGTAATACGTTATATGGTATGACGTTATAACGTAAATCGGTTATATGGTATGACGTTATATCGTATTACGTTTTATGGGATGACGTTATAACGTATTACGTTATATGGGATGACGTTATAACGTAATAGGTTATATGGTATAACGTTATAACGTATTAGGTTATATGGTATGACGCTATAACCTATTACGGTATATGGCATGACGTTATAACGTAATGCGTTATATGGTATGACGTTATAACGTCATAGGTTATACGGTATGACGTTATAACGTAATAGGTTATATGGCATGACGCTATAACGTAATACGTTATATGGTATGACGTTATAACGTAAATAGATTATATGGTATGACGTTATACCGTATTACGTTATATGGGATGACGTTATAACGCATTACGTAATATGGGATGACGTTATAACGTATTACGTTATGTGGGACGACGTTATAACGTAATAGGTTATATGGTATAACGTTATGACGTATTACGTTAAATGGTATGACGTTATAACGTCATAGGTTATACGGTATGACAATATAACGTAATACGTCATATGGTATGACGTTACAACGTATTACATAATATGGGACGACGTTACAACGCATTACGTTATATGGGATGACGTTATAACGTATTACGTTATATGGAATACCGTTATAACGTATTAGGATATATGGTATGACGCTATAACGTATTACGTTATATGGCATGACGTCATAACGTAATACGTTATATGGTATGACGTTAATACGTAAATAGGTTATATGGTATGACGTTATACCGAATTACGTTATATGGTATGACATTATAACGTAAATAGGTTATATGTTATGACGTTATACCGAATTACGTTATATGGGACGACGTTATAACGCATTACGTAATATGGGATGACGTTATAACGTAATAGGTTATATGGTATGACGTTATACCGTATTACGTTATATGGGATGACGTTATAACGTATTACGTAATATGGGGTGACGTTATAACATATTACGTTATATGGGCTGACGTTATAACGGATCACGTTATGTGGGACGACGTTATAACTTATTGCGTTATATGGGATGACGTTACAACGTGTTACGTTATATGGGATGACGTTATAACGTATTACGTTATGTGGTATGACGTTATAACGTTAATAGGTTATATGGTATGACGTTATACCGAATTACGTTTTATGGTATGACGTTATAACGTAAATAGGTTATATGGTATGACGTTATACCGTATTACGTTTTATGGGATGAGGTTATAACGCATTACGTTATATGGGATGACGTTATAACGTAATAGGTTATATGGCATAACGTTATAACGTATTACGTTCAATGGTATGACGTTATAACGTCATAGGTTATACGGTATGACGTTATAACGTAACACGTCATATGGTATGACGTTATAACGTATTACGTAATATGGGACGACGTTATAACGCATTACGTTATATGGGATGACGTTATAACGTATTACGTTATATGGAATAACGTTATAACGTATTAGGTTATATGGTATGACGCTATAACGTATTACGTTATATGGCATGACGGTATAACGTAATACGTTATATGGAATGACGTTAATACGTAAATAGGTTATATGGTATGACGTTATACCGAATTACGTTTTATGGGATGACGTTATAACGTATTACGTTATATGGGATGACGTTATAACGTAATAGGCTATATGGTATAACGTTATAACGCAATACCTTATATGGTATGACGTTATAACGTAAATAGGTTATATGGTATGACGTTATACCGTATTACCTTATATGGTATGACGTTATAACGTAAATATTTTATACGGTATGACGTTATAACGTAACACGTCATATGGTATGACGTTATAACGTATTACGTAATATGGGACGACGTTATAACGCATTACGTTATATGGGATGACGTTATAACGTATTACGTTATATGGAATAACGTTATAACGTATTAGGTTATATGGTATGACGCTATAACGTATTACGTTATATGGCATGACGGTATAACGTAATACGTTATATGGAATGACGTTAATACGTAAATAGGTTATATGGTATGACGTTATACCGAATTACGTTTTATGGGATGACGTTATAACGTATTACGTTATATGGGATGACGTTATAACGTAATAGGCTATATGGTATAACGTTATAACGTAATACCTTATATGGTATGACGTTATAACGTAATAGGTTATATGGTATAACGTTATAACGTATTACGTTGTATGGTATGACGTTATAACGTAATAGGTTATATGGTATGACGTTATAACGTAATACGTTATATGGTATGACGTTATAACGGAATACGTTATATGGTATGACGTTATGACGTAAATAGGTTATATGGTATGACGTTATACCGTAATACCTTATATGGTATGACGTTATAACGCATTACGTTGTATGGTATGACGTTATAACGTAATAGGTTATATGGTATGACGTTATAACGTAATACGTTATATGGTATAACGTTATAACGCATTACGTTGTATGGTATGACGTTATAACGTAATAGGTTATATGGTATGACGTTATACCGTATTACGTTATATGTGATGACGTTATAACGCATTACGTAATATGGGATGACGTTATAGCGTATTACGTTATATGGGATGACATTATAACGTAACAGGTAATATGGGATAACGTTATAACGTAATAGGTTATATGGTATAACGTTATAACGTATTACGTTGTATGGTATGACGTTATAACGTAATAGGTTATATGGTATGACGTTATAACGTAATACGTTATATGGTATAACGTTATAACGTATTACGTTGTATGGTATGACGTTATAACGTAATAGGTTATATGGTATAACGTTATAACGTATTACGTTAAATGGTATGACGTTATAACGTCATAGGTTATACGGTATGACGATATAACGTAATACGTCATATGGTATGACGTTATAACGTATTACATAATATGGGACGACGTTACAACGCATTACGTTATATGGAATGACGTTATAACGTATTACGTTATATGGAATACCGTTATAACGTATTAGGTTATATGGTATGACGCTATAACGTATTACGTTATATGGCATGACGTTATAACGTAATACGTTATATGGTATGACGTTAATACGTAATACGTTATATGGTATAACGTTATAACGTATTACGTTGTATGGTATGACGTTATAACGTAATAGGTTATATGGTATAACGTTATAACGTATTACGTTAAATGGTATGACGTTATAACGTCATAGGTTATACGGTATGACGATATAACGTAATACGTCATATGGTATGACGTTATAACGTATTACATAATATGGGACGACGTTACAACGCATTACGTTATATGGAATGACGTTATAACGTATTACGTTATATGGAATACCGTTATAACGTATTAGGTTATATGGTATGACGCTATAACGTATTACGTTATATGGCATGACGTTATAACGTAATACGTTATATGGTATGACGTTAATACGTAAATAGGTTATATGGTATGACGTTATACCGAAATACGTTATATGGTATGACATTATAACGTAAATAGGTTATATCGTATGACGTTATACCGTATTACGTTATATGGGACGACGTTATAACGCATTACGTAATATGGGATGACGTTATAACGTAATAGGTTATATGGTATGACGTTATACCGTATTACGTTATATGGGATGACGTTATAACGTATTACGTAATATGGGGTGACGTTATAACATATTACGTTATATGGGCAGACGTTATAACGGATTACGTTATGTGGGACGACGTTATAACTTATTGCGTTATATGGGATGACGTTATAACGTATTACGTTATATGGGATGACGTTATAACGTATTACGTTATGTGGTATGACGTTATAACGTTAATAGGTTATATGGTATGACGTTATACCGAATTACGTTATATGGTATGACGTTATAACGTAAATAGGTTATATGGTATGACGTTATACCGTATTACGTTATATGGGATGACGTTATAACGCATTACGTAATATGGGATTACGTTATAACGGATTACGTTATGTGGGACGACGTTATGACTTATTGCGTTATATGGGATGACGTTATAACGTATTACGTTATATGGGATGACGTTATAACGTATTACGTTATATGGGAAGACGTTATAACGTATTGCGTTATATGGTATGACGTTATAACGTATTACGTTATATGGGATGACATTATAACGTATTACGTAATATGGGATAACGTTATAACGTAATAGATTATATGGTATAACGTTATAACGTATTACGTTGTATGGTATGACGTTATAACGTAATAGGTTATATGGTATGACATTATAACGTAATACGTTATATGGTATGACGTTATAACGGAATACATTATATGGTATGACGTTATAACGTAAATAGGTTATATGGTATGACGTTATACCGTATTACGTTTTATGGGATGAGGTTATAACGCATTACGTTATATGGGATGACGTTATAACGTAATAGGTTATATGGCATAACGTTATAACGTATTACGTTCAATGGTATGACGTTATAACGTCATAGGTTATACGGTATGACGTTATAACGTAACACGTCATATGGTATGACGTTATAACGTATTACGTAATATGGGACGACGTTATAACGCATTACGTTATATGGGATGACGTTATAACGTATTACGCTATATGGAATACCGTTATAACGTATTAGGTTATATGGTATGACGCTATAACGTATTACGTTATATGGCATGACGGTATAACGTAATACGTTATATGGAATGACGTTAATACGTAAATAGGTTATATGGTATGACGTTATACCGAATTACGTTTTATGGGATGACGTTATAACGCATTACGTTATATGGGATGACGTTATAACGTAATAGGCTATATGGTATAACGTTATAACGTAATACCTTATATGGTATGACGTTATAACGTAAATAGGTTATATGGTATGACGTTATACCGTATTACGTTATATGTGATGACGTTATAACGCATTACGTAATATGGGATGACGTTATAGCGTATTACGTTATGTGGGACGACGTTATAACGTATTGCGTTATATGGGATGACGTTATAACGTATTACGTTATATGGGATGATGTTATAACGTAATAGGTTATATGGTATAACGTTATAACGTATTACGTTATATGGTATGACGTCATAACGTAATAGGTTATATGGTATGACGTTATAACGTAATACCTTATATGGTATGACGTTATAAGGTAAATAGGTTATATGGTATGACGTTATACCGTATTACGTAATATGGGATGACGTTATAACGTATTACGTTATGTGGGACGACGTTATAACGTAATAGGTTATATGGTATAACGTTATAACGTATTACGTTATATGGCATGACGTTATAACGTAATACGTTATATGGTATGACGTTAATACGTAAATAGGTTATATGGTATGACGTTATACCGAATTACGTTATTTGGTATGATATTATAACGTAAATAGGTTATATGGTATGACGTTATACCGTATTACGTTATATGGGACGACGTTATAGCGTATTGCGTTATATGGTATGACGTTATAACGTATTACGTTATATGGGATGACGTTATAACGTATTACGTAATATGGGATGACGTTATAACGTAATAGGTTATATGGTGTAACGTTGTAGCGTATTACGTTATATGGTATGACGTCATAACGTAATAGGTTATATGGTATGACGTTATAACGTAATACCTTATATGGTATGACGTTATAACGTAAATAGGTTATATGGTATGACGTTATACCGTATTACGTTATATGGGATGACGTTATAACGCATTACGTAGTATGGGATGACGTTATAACGTATTACGTTATGTGGGACGTCGTTATAACGTATTGCGATATATGGGGTGACGTTATAACGTATTACGTTATATGGGATGATGTTATAACGAAATAGGTTATATGGTATAACGTTATAACGTATTACGTTATATGGTATGACGTTATAACGTATTACGTTATATGGGATGACGTTATAACGTATTACGTTATATGGGATGACGTTATAACGTAATAGGTTATATGGTATAACGTTATAACCTAATACGTTATGTGGTATGACGTTATAACGTTAATAGGTTATATGGTATGACGTTATACCGAATTACGTTATATGGTATGACGTTATAACGTAAATAGGTTATATGGTATGACGTTATACCGTATTACGTTATATGGGATGACGTTATAACGCATTACGTAATATGGGATTACGTTATAACGGATTACGTTATGTGGGACGACGTTATAACTTATTGCGTTATATTCGATGACGTTATAACGTATTACGTGATATGGGAAGACGTTATAACGTATTGCGTTTAATGCTATGACGTTATAACGTATTAGGTTATATGGTATGACGCTATAACGTATTACGATATATGGCATGACGTTATAACGTAATGCGTTATATGGTATGACGTTATAACGTCACAGGTTATACGGTATGACGTTATAACGTAATAGGTTATATGGCATGACGCTATAACGTAATACGTTACATGATATGACGTTATAACGTAAATAGATTATATGGTATGACGTTATACCGTATTACGTTATATGGGATGACGTTATAACGCATTACGTAATATGGAATGACGTTATAACGTATTACGTTATGTGGGACGACGTTATAACGTATTACGTTATGTGGGACGACGTTATAACGTATTGCGTTATATGGGATGACGTTATAACGTCTTACGTTACATGGGATGACGTTATAACGTATTACGTTATATGGGATGACGTCATAACGTATTACGTTATATGGGAAGACGCTATAACGTATTGCGTTATATGGTATGACGTTATAACGTATTACGTTATATGGGATGACGTTATAACGCATTACGTAATATGTGATTACGTTATAACGGATTACGTTATGTGGGACGACGTTATAACTTATTGCGTTATATGGGATGACGTTATAACGTATTACGTTATATGGGATGAGGTTATAACGTATTACGTTATATGGGAAGACGTTATAACGTATTGCGTTATATGGTATGACGTTATAACGTATTACGCTATATGGGATGACATTATAACGTATTACGTAATATGGGATAACGTTATAACGTAATAGGTTATATGGTATAAAGTTATAACGTATTACGTTGTATGGTATGACGTTATAACGTAATAGGTTATATGGTACGACGTTATAACGTAATACGTTATATGGTATGACGTTATAACGTAATACGTTATATGGTATGACGTTATAACGTAAATAGGTTATATGGTATGACGTTATATCGTATTACGTTTTATGGGATGACGTTATAACGTATTACGTTATATGGGATGACGTTATAACGTAATAGGTTATATGGTATAACGTTATAACGTATTAGGTTATATGGTATGACGCTATAACCTATTACGGTATATGGCATGACGTTATAACGTAATGCGTTATATGGTATGACGTTATAACGTCATAGGTTATACGGTATGACGTTATAACGTAATAGGTTATATGGCATGACGCTATAACGTAATACGTTATATGGTATGACGTTATAACGTAAATAGATTATATGGTATGACGTTATACCGTATTACGTTATATGGGATGACGTTATAACGCATTACGTAATATGGGATGACGTTATAACGTATTACGTTATGTGGGACGACGTTATAACGTAATAGGTTATATGGTATAACGTTATGACGTATTACGTTAAATGGTATGACGTTATAACGTCATAGGTTATACGGTATGACAATATAACGTAATACTTCATATGGTATGACGTTACAACGTATTACATAATATGGGACGACGTTACAACGCATTACGTTATATGGGATGACGTTATAACGTATTACGTTATATGGAATACCGTTATAACGTATTAGGATATATGGTATGACGCTATAACGTATTACGTTATATGGCATGACGTCATAACGTAATACGTTATATGGTATGACGTTAATACGTAAATAGGTTATATGGTATGACGTTATACCGAATTACGTTATATGGTATGACGTTATAACGTAAATAGGTTATATGGTATGACGTTATACCGTATTACGTTTTATGGGATGAGGTTATAACGCATTACGTTATAAGGGATGTCGTTATAACGTAATAGGTTATATGGCATAACGTTATAACGTATTACGTTCAATGGTATGACGTTATAACGTCATAGGTTATACGGTATGACGTTATAACGTAACACGTCATATGGTATGACGTTATAACGTATTACGTAATATGGGACGACGTTATAACGCATTACGTTATATGGGATGACGTTATAACGTATTACGTTATATGGAATAACGTTATAACGTATTAGGTTATATGGTATGACGCTATAACGTATTACGTTATATGGCATGACGGTATAACGTAATACGTTATATGGAATGACGTTAATACGTAAATAGGTTATATGGTATGACGTTATACCGAATTACGTTTTATGGGATGACGTTATAACGTATTACGTTATATGGGATGACGTTATAACGTAATAGGCTATATGGTATAACGTTATAACGTAATACCTTATATGGTATGACGTTATAACGTAAATAGGTTATATGGTATGACGTTATACCGTATTACGTTATATGTGATGACGTTATAACGCATTACGTAATATGGGATGACGTTATAGCGTATAACGTTATGTGGGACGACGTTATAACGTATTGCGTTATATGGGATGACGTTATAACGTATTACGTTATATGGGATGATGTTATAACGTAATAGGTTATATGGTATAACGTTATAACGTATTACGTTATATGGTATGACGTCATAACGAAATAGGTTATATGGTATGACGTTATAACGTAATACCTTATATGGTATGACGTTATAAGGTAAATCGGTTATATGGTATGACGTTATACCTTATTACGTAATATGGGATGACGTTATAACGTATTACGTTATGTGGGACGACGTTATAACGTAATAGGTTATATGGTATAACGTTATAACGTATTACGTTATATGGCATGACGTTATAACGTAATACGTTATATGGTATGACGTTAACACGTAAATAGGTTATATGGTATGACGTTATACCGAATTACGTTATATGGTATGACATTATAACGTAAATAGGTTATATGGTATGACGTTATACCGTATTACGTTATATGGGACGACGTTATAACGTATTGCGTTATATGGTATGACGTTATAACGTATTACGTTATATGGGATGACGTTATAACGTATTACGTAATATGGGATGACGTTATAACGTAATAGGTTATATGGTATAACGTTATAGCGTATTACGTTATATGGTATGACGTCATAACGTAATAGGTTATATGGTATGACGTTATAACGTAATACCTTATATGGTATGACGTTATAACCTAAATAGGTTATATGGTATGACGTTATACCGTATTACGTTATATGGGATGACGTTATAACGCATTACGTAGTATGGGATGACGTTATAACGTATTACGTTATGTGGGACGACGTTATAACGTATTGCGATATATGGGATGACGTTATAACGTATTACGTTATATGGGATGATGTTATAACGTAATAGGTTATATGGTATAACGTTATAACGTATTACGTTATATGGTGTGACGTCATAACGTAATAGGTTATATGGTATGACGTTATAACGTAATACCTTATATGGTATGACGTTATAACGTAAATAGATTATATGGTATGACGTTATACCGTATTACGTTATATGGGATGACGTTATAACGCATTACGTAATATGGGATGACGTTATAACGTATTACGTTATGTGGGACGACGTTATAACGTATTGCGTTATATTCGATGACGTTATAACGTATTACGTTATATGGGATGACGTTATAACGTATTACGTTATATGGGATGACGTTATAACGTATTGCGTTATATGGTATGACGTTATAACGTATTACGTTATATGGGATGACGTTATAACGTATTACGTTATATGGGATGACGTTATAACGTAATAGGTTATATGGTATAACGTTATAACGTATTACGTTATATGGTATGACGTTATAACGTCATAGGTTATACGGTATGACGTTATAACGTAATACGTCATATGGTATAACGTTATAACCTATTACGTAATATGGGACGACGTTATAACGCATTACGTTATATGGGATGACGTTATAACGTATTACGTTATATGGAATACCGTTATAACGTATTAGGTTATATGGGATGCCGCTATAACGTATTACGTTATATGGCATGACGTTATAACGTAATACGTTATGTGGTATGACGCTATAACGTTAATAGGTTATATGGTATGACGTTATACCGAATTACGTTATATGGTATGACGTTATAACGTAAATAGGTTATATGGTATGACGTTATACCGTATTACGTTATATGGGATGACGTTATAACGCATTACGTAATATGGGATTACGTTATAACGGATTACGTTATGTGGGACGACGTTATAACCTATTGCGTTACATTCGATGACGTTATAACGTATTACGTTATATGGGAAGGCGTTATAACGTATTGCGTTTAATGCTATGACGTTATAACGTATTACGTTATATGGGATGACGTTATAACGTATTGCGTTATATGGTATGACGTTATAACGTATTACGTTATATGGGATGACGTTATAACGTATTACGTTATATGGGATGACGTTATAACGTAATAGGTTATATGGTATAACGTTATAACGTATTGCGTTATATGGTATGACGTTATAACGTATTACGTTATATGGGATGACGTTATAACGCATTACGTAATATGTGATTACGTTATAACGGATTACGTTATGTGGGACGACGTTATAACTTATTGCGTTATATGGGATGACGTTATAACGTATTACGTTATATGGGATGAGGTTATAACGTATTACGTTATATGGGAAGACGTTATAACGTATTGCGTTATATGGTATGACGTTATAACGTATTACGCTATATGGGATGACATTATAACGTATTACGTAATATGGGATAACGTTATAACGTAATAGGTTATATGGTATAAAGTTATAACGTATTACGTTGTATGGTATGACGTTATAACGTAATAGGTTATATGGTACGACGTTATAACGTAATACGTTATATGGTATGACGTTATAACGTAATACGTTATATGGTATGACGTTATAACGTAAATAGGTTATATGGTATGACGTTATATCGTATTACGTTTTATGGGATGACGTTATAACGTATTACGTTATATGGGATGACGTTATAACGTAATAGGTTATATGGTATAACGTTATAACGTATTAGGTTATATGGTATGACGCTATAACCTATTACGGTATATGGCATGACGTTATAACGTAATGCGTTATATGGTATGACGTTATAACGTCATAGGTTATACGGTATGACGTTATAACGTAATAGGTTATATGGCATGACGCTATAACGTAATACGTTATATGGTATGACGTTATAACGTAAATAGATTATATGGTATGACGTTATACCGTATTACGTTATATGGGATGACGTTATAACGCATTACGTAATATGGGATGACGTTATAACGTATTACGTTATGTGGGACGACGTTATAACGTAATAGGTTATATGGTATAACGTTATGACGTATTACGTTAAATGGTATGACGTTATAACGTCATAGGTTATACGGTATGACAATATAACGTAATACTTCATATGGTATGACGTTACAACGTATTACATAATATGGGACGACGTTACAACGCATTACGTTATATGGGATGACGTTATAACGTATTACGTTATATGGAATACCGTTATAACGTATTAGGATATATGGTATGACGCTATAACGTATTACGTTATATGGCATGACGTCATAACGTAATACGTTATATGGTATGACGTTAATACGTAAATAGGTTATATGGTATGACGTTATACCGAATTACGTTATATGGTATGACGTTATAACGTAAATAGGTTATATGGTATGACGTTATACCGTATTACGTTTTATGGGATGAGGTTATAACGCATTACGTTATAAGGGATGTCGTTATAACGTAATAGGTTATATGGCATAACGTTATAACGTATTACGTTCAATGGTATGACGTTATAACGTCATAGGTTATACGGTATGACGTTATAACGTAACACGTCATATGGTATGACGTTATAACGTATTACGTAATATGGGACGACGTTATAACGCATTACGTTATATGGGATGACGTTATAACGTATTACGTTATATGGAATAACGTTATAACGTATTAGGTTATATGGTATGACGCTATAACGTATTACGTTATATGGCATGACGGTATAACGTAATACGTTATATGGAATGACGTTAATACGTAAATAGGTTATATGGTATGACGTTATACCGAATTACGTTTTATGGGATGACGTTATAACGTATTACGTTATATGGGATGATGTTATAACGTAATAGGCTATATGGTATAACGTTATAACGTAATACCTTATATGGTATGACGTTATAACGTAAATAGGTTATATGGTATGACGTTATACCGTATTACGTTATATGGGATGACGTTATAACGCATTACGTAGTATGGGATGACGTTATAACGTATTACGTTATGTGGGACGACGTTATAACGTATTGCGATATATGGGATGACGTTATAACGTATTACGTTATATGGGATGATGTTATAACGTAATAGGTTATATGGTATAACGTTATAACGTATTACGTTATATGGTGTGACGTCATAACGAAATAGGTTATATGGTATGACGTTATAACGTAATACCTTATATGGTATGACGTTATAAGGTAAATCGGTTATATGGTATGACGTTATACCTTATTACGTAATATGGGATGACGTTATAACGTATTACGTTATGTGGGACGACGTTATAACGTAATAGGTTATATGGTATAACGTTATAACGTATTACGTTATATGGCATGACGTTATAACGTAATACGTTATATGGTATGACGTTAACACGTAAATAGGTTATATGGTATAACGTTATACCGAATTACGTTATATGGTATGACATTATAACGTAAATAGGTTATATGGTATGACGTTATACCGTATTACGTTATATGGGACGACGTTATAACGTATTGCGTTATATGGTATGACGTTATAACGTATTACGTTATATGGGATGACGTTATAACGTATTACGTAATATGGGATGACGTTATAACGTAATAGGTTATATGGTATAACGTTATAGCGTATTACGTTATATGGTATGACGTCATAACGTAATAGGTTATATGGTATGACGTTATAACGTAATACCTTATATGGTATGACGTTATAACCTAAATAGGTTATATGGTATGACGTTATACCGTATTACGTTATATGGGATGACGTTATAACGCATTACGTAGTATGGGATGACGTTATAACGTATTACGTTATGTGGGACGACGTTATAACGTATTGCGATATATGGGATGACGTTATAACGTATTACGTTATATGGGATGATGTTATAACGTAATAGGTTATATGGTATAACGTTATAACGTATTACGTTATATGGTGTGACGTCATAACGTAATAGGTTATATGGTATGACGTTATAACGTAATACCTTATATGGTATGACGTTATAACGTAAATAGATTATATGGTATGACGTTATACCGTATTACGTTATATGGGATGACGTTATAACGCATTACGTAATATGGGATGACGTTATAACGTATTACGTTATGTGGGACGACGTTATAACGTATTGCGTTATATTCGATGACGTTATAACGTATTACGTTAAATGGGATGACGTTATAACGTATTACGTTATATGGGATGACGTTATAACGTATTGCGTTATATGGTATGACGTTATAACGTATTACGTTATATGGGATGACGTTATAACGTATTACGTTATATGGGACGACGTTATAACGTAATAGGTTATATGGTATAACGTTATAACGTATTACGTTATATGGTATGACGTTATAACGTCATAGGTTATACGGTATGACGTTATAACGTAATACGTCATATGGTATAACGTTATAACCTATTACGTAATATGGGACGACGTTATAACGCATTACGTTATATGGGATGACGTTATAACGTATTACGTTATATGGAATACCGTTATAACGTATTAGGTTATATGGGATGCCGCTATAACGTATTACGTTATATGGCATGACGTTATAACGTAATACGTTATGTGGTATGACGCTATAACGTTAATAGGTTATATGGTATGACGTTATACCGAATTACGTTATATGGTATGACGTTATAACGTAAATAGGTTATATGGTATGACGTTATACCGTATTACGTTATATGGGATGACGTTATAACGCATTACGTAATATGGGATTACGTTATAACGGATTACGTTATGTGGGACGACGTTATAACCTATTGCGTTACATTCGATGACGTTATAACGTATTACGTTATATGGGAAGGCGTTATAACGTATTGCGTTTAATGCTATGACGTTATAACGTATTACGTTATATGGGATGACGTTATAACGTATTGCGTTATATGGTATGACGTTATAACGTATTACGTTATATGGGATGACGTTATAACGTATTACGTTATATGGGATGACGTTATAACGTAATAGGTTATATGGTATAACGTTATACCGAATTACGTTATATGGTATGACATTATAACGTAAATAGGTTATATGGTATGACGTTATACCGTATTACGTTATATGGGACGACGTTATAACGTATTGCGTTATATGGTATGACGTTATAACGTATTACGTTATATGGGATGACGTTATAACGTATTACGTAATATGGGATGACGTTATAACGTAATAGGTTATATGGTATAACGTTATAGCGTATTACGTTATATGGTATGACGTCATAACGTAATAGGTTATATGGTATGACGTTATAACGTAATACCTTATATGGTATGACGTTATAACCTAAATAGGTTATATGGTATGACGTTATACCGTATTACGTTATATGGGATGACGTTATAACGCATTACGTAGTATGGGATGACGTTATAACGTATTACGTTATGTGGGACGACGTTATAACGTATTGCGATATATGGGATGACGTTATAACGTATTACGTTATATGGGATGATGTTATAACGTAATAGGTTATATGGTATAACGTTATAACGTATTACGTTATATGGTGTGACGTCATAACGTAATAGGTTATATGGTATGACGTTATAACGTAATACCTTATATGGTATGACGTTATAACGTAAATAGATTATATGGTATGACGTTATACCGTATTACGTTATATGGGATGACGTTATAACGCATTACGTAATATGGGATGACGTTATAACGTATTACGTTATGTGGGACGACGTTATAACGTATTGCGTTATATTCGATGACGTTATAACGTATTACGTTAAATGGGATGACGTTATAACGTATTACGTTATATGGGATGACGTTATAACGTATTGCGTTATATGGTATGACGTTATAACGTATTACGTTATATGGGATGACGTTATAACGTATTACGTTATATGGGACGACGTTATAACGTAATAGGTTATATGGTATAACGTTATAACGTATTACGTTATATGGTATGACGTTATAACGTCATAGGTTATACGGTATGACGTTATAACGTAATACGTCATATGGTATAACGTTATAACCTATTACGTAATATGGGACGACGTTATAACGCATTACGTTATATGGGATGACGTTATAACGTATTACGTTATATGGAATACCGTTATAACGTATTAGGTTATATGGGATGCCGCTATAACGTATTACGTTATATGGCATGACGTTATAACGTAATACGTTATGTGGTATGACGCTATAACGTTAATAGGTTATATGGTATGACGTTATACCGAATTACGTTATATGGTATGACGTTATAACGTAAATAGGTTATATGGTATGACGTTATACCGTATTACGTTATATGGGATGACGTTATAACGCATTACGTAATATGGGATTACGTTATAACGGATTACGTTATGTGGGACGACGTTATAACCTATTGCGTTACATTCGATGACGTTATAACGTATTACGTTATATGGGAAGGCGTTATAACGTATTGCGTTTAATGCTATGACGTTATAACGTATTACGTTATATGGGATGACGTTATAACGTATTGCGTTATATGGTATGACGTTATAACGTATTACGTTATATGGGATGACGTTATAACGTATTACGTTATATGGGATGACGTTATAACGTAATAGGTTATATGGTATAACGTTATAACGTATTGCGTTATATGGTATGACGTTATAACGTATTACGTTATATGGGATGACGTTATAACGCATTACGTAATATGTGATTACGTTATAACGGATTACGTTATGTGGGACGACGTTATAACTTATTGCGTTATATGGGATGACGTTATAACGTATTACGTTATATGGGATGAGGTTATAACGTATTACGTTATATGGGAAGACGTTATAACGTATTGCGTTATATGGTATGACGTTATAACGTATTACGCTATATGGGATGACATTATAACGTATTACGTAATATGGGATAACGTTATAACGTAATAGGTTATATGGTATAAAGTTATAACGTATTACGTTGTATGGTATGACGTTATAACGTAATAGGTTATATGGTACGACGTTATAACGTAATACGTTATATGGTATGACGTTATAACGTAATACGTTATATGGTATGACTTTATAACGTAAATAGGTTATATGGTATGACGTTATATCGTATTACGTTTTATGGGATGACGTTATAACGTATTACGTTATATGGGATGACGTTATAACGTAATAGGTTATATGGTATAACGTTATAACGTATTAGGTTATATGGTATGACGCTATAACCTATTACGGTATATGGCATGACGTTATAACGTAATGCGTTATATGGTATGACGTTATAACGTCATAGGTTATACGGTATGACGTTATAACGTAATAGGTTATATGGCATGACGCTATAACGTAATACGTTATATGGTATGACGTTATAACGTAAATAGATTATATGGTATGACGTTATACCGTATTACGTTATATGGGATGACGTTATAACGCATTACGTAATATGGGATGACGTTATAACGTATTACGTTATGTGGGACGACGTTATAACGTAATAGGTTATATGGTATAACGTTATGACGTATTACGTTAAATGGTATGACGTTATAACGTCATAGGTTATACGGTATGACAATATAACGTAATACGTCATATGGTATGACGTTACAACGTATTACATAATATGGGACGACGTTACAACGCATTACGTTATATGGGATGACGTTATAACGTATTACGTTATATGGAATACCGTTATAACGTATTAGGATATATGGTATGACGCTATAACGTATTACGTTATATGGCATGACGTCATAACGTAATACGTTATATGGTATGACGTTAATACGTAAATAGGTTATATGGTATGACGTTATACCGAATTACGTTATATGGTATGACGTTATAACGTAAATAGGTTATATGGTATGACGTTATACCGTATTACGTTTTATGGGATGAGGTTATAACGCATTACGTTATATGGGATGACGTTATAACGTAATAGGTTATATGGCATAACGTTATAACGTATTACGTTCAATGGTATGACGTTATAACGTCATAGGTTATACGGTATGACGTTATAACGTAACACGTCATATGGTATGACGTTATAACGTATTACGTAATATGGGACGACGTTATAACGCATTACGTTATATGGGATGACGTTATAACGTATTACGTTATATGGAATAACGTTATAACGTATTAGGTTATATGGTATGACGCTATAACGTATTACGTTATATGGCATGACGGTATAACGTAATACGTTATATGGAATGACGTTAATACGTAAATAGGTTATATGGTATGACGTTATACCGAATTACGTTTTATGGGATGACGTTATAACGTATTACGTTATATGGGATGACGTTATAACGTAATAGGCTATATGGTATAACGTTATAACGTAATACCTTATATGGTATGACGTTATAACGTAAATAGGTTATATGGTATGACGTTATACCGTATTACGTTATATGTGATGACGTTATAACGCATTACGTAATATGGGATGACGTTATAGCGTATAACGTTATGTGGGACGACGTTGTAACGTATTGCGTTATATGGGATGACGTTATGACGTATTACGTTATATGGGATGATGTTATAACGTAATAGGTTATATGGTATAACGTTATAACGTATTACGTTATATGGTATGACGTCATAACGAAATAGGTTATATGGTATGACGTTATAACGTAATACCTTATATGGTATGACGTTATAAGGTAAATAGGTTATATGGTATGACGTTATACCTTATTACGTAATATGGGATGACGTTATAACGTATTACGTTATGTGGGACGACGTTATAACGTAATAGGTTATATGGTATAACGTTATAACGTATTACGTTATATGGCATGACGTTATAACGTAATACGTTATATGGTATGACGTTAACACGTAAATAGGTTATATGGTATGACGTTATACCGAATTACGTTATATGGTATGACATTATAACGTAAATAGGTTATATGGTATGACGTTATACCGTATTACGTTATATGGGACGACGTTATAACGTATTGCGTTATATGGTATGACGTTATAACGTATTACGTTATATGGGATGACGTTATAACGTATTACGTAATATGGGATGACGTTATAACGTAATAGGTTATATGGTATAACGTTATAGCGTATTACGTTATATGGTATGACGTCATAACGTAATAGGTTATATGGTATGACGTTATAACGTAATACCTTATATGGTATGACGTTATAACCTAAATAGGTTATATGGTATGACGTTATACCGTATTACGTTATATGGGATGACGTTATAACGCATTACGTAGTATGGGATGACGTTATAACGTATTACGTTATGTGGGACGACGTTATAACGTATTGCGATATATGGGATGACGTTATAACGTATTACGTTATATGGGATGATGTTATAACGTAATAGGTTATATGGTATAACGTTATAACGTATTACGTTATATGGTGTGACGTCATAACGTAATAGGTTATATGGTATGACGTTATAACGTAATACCTTATATGGTATGACGTTATAACGTAAATAGATTATATGGTATGACGTTATACCGTATTACGTTATATGGGATGACGTTATAACGCATTACGTAATATGGGATGACGTTATAACGTATTACGTTATGTGGGACGACGTTATAACGTATTGCGTTATATTCGATGACGTTATAACGTATTACGTTATATGGGATGACGTTATAACATATTACGTTATATGGGATGACGTTATAACGTATTGCGTTATATGGTATGACGTTATAACGTATTACGTTATATGGGATGACGTTATAACGTATTACGTTATATGGGATGACGTTATAACGTAATAGGTTATATGGTATAACGTTATAACGTATTACGTTATATGGTATGACGTTATAACGTCATAGGTTATACGGTATGACGTTATAACGTAATACGTCATATGGTATGACGTTATAACGTATTACGTAATATGGGACGACGTTATAACGCATTACGTTATATGGGATGACGTTATAACGTATTACGTTATATGGAATACCGTTATAACGTATTAGGTTATATGGGATGCCGCTATAACGTATTACGTTATATGGCGTGACGTTATAACGTAATACGTTATGTGGTATGACGCTATAACGTTAATAGGTTATATGGTATGACGTTATACCGAATTACGTTATATGGTATGACGTTATAACGTAAATAGGTTATATGGTATGACGTTATACCGTATTACGTTATATGGGATGACGTTATAACGCATTACGTAATATGGGATTACGTTATAACGGATTACGTTATATGGTATGACGTTATAACGTCATAGGTTATACGGTATGACGTTATAACGTAATACGTCATATGGTATGACGTTATAACGTATTACGTAATATGGGACGACGTTATAACGCATTACGTTATATGGGACGACGTTATAACCTATTGCGTTACATTCGATGACGTTATAACGTATTACGTTATATGGGAAGACGTTATAACGTATTGCGTTTAATGCTATGACGTTATAACGTATTACGTTATATGGGATGACGTTATAACGTATTACGTAATATGGGATGACGTTATAACGTAATAGGTTATATGGTACAACGTTATAACGTATTAGGTTATATGGTATGACGCTATAACGTATTACGATATATGGCATGACCTTATAACGTAATGCGTTATATGGTATGACGTTATAACGTCACAGGTTATACGGTATGACGTTATAACGTAATAGGTTATATGGCATGACGCTATAACGTAATACGTTACATGATATGACGTTATAACGTAAATAGATTATATGGTATGACGTTATAACGTAATACGTCATATGGTATGACGTTATAACGTATTACGTAATATGGGACGACGTTATAACGCATTACGTTATATGGGATGACGTTATAACGTATTACGTTATATGGGATGACGGTATAACGCATTACGTAATATGGGATGACGTTATAACGTATTACGTTATGTGGGACGACGTTATAACGTATTACGTTATGTGGGACGACGTTATAACGTATTGCGTTATATGGGATGACGTTATAACGTCTTACGTTATATGGGATGACGTTATAACGTATTACGTTATATGGGATGACAGTATAACGTAATAGGTTATATGGTATAACGTTATAACGTATTACGTTATATGGTATGACGTTATAACGTCATAGGTTATACGGTATGACGTTATAACGTAATACGTCATATGGTATGACGTTATAACGTATTACGTAATATGGGACGACGTTATAACGTATTGCGATATATGGGGTGACGTTATAACGTATTACGTTATATGGGATGATGTTATAACGAAATAGGTTATATGGTATAACGTTATAACGTATTACGTTATATGGTATGACGTTATAACGTATTACGTTATATGGGATGACGTTATAACGTATTACGTTATATGGGATGACGTTATAACGTATTACGTTATGTGGGACGTCGTTATAACGTATTGCGATATATGGGGTGACGTTATAACGTATTACGTTATATGGGATGACGTTATAACGTAATAGGTTATATGGTATAACGTTATAACCTAATACGTTATGTGGTATGACGTTATAACGTTAATAGGTTATATGGTATGACGTTATACCGAATTACGTTATATGGTATGACGTTATAACGTAAATAGGTTATATGGTATGACGTTATACCGTATTACGTTATATGGGATGACGTTATAACGCATTACGTAGTATGGGATGACGTTATAACGTATTACGTTATGTGGGACGTCGTTATAACGTATTGCGATATATGGGGTGACGTTATAACGTATTACGTTATATGGGATGATGTTATAACGAAATAGGTTATATGGTATAACGTTATAACGTATTACGTTATATGGTATGACGTTATAACGTATTACGTTATATGGGATGACGTTATAACGTATTACGTTATATGGGATGACGTTATAACGTAATAGGTTATATGGTATAACGTTATAACCTAATACGTTATATGGTATGACGTTATAACGTTAATAGGTTATATGGTATGACGTTATACCGAACTACGTTATATGGTATGACGTTATAACGTAAATAGGTTATATGGTATGACGTTATACCGTATTACGTTATATGGGATGACGTTATAACGCATTACGTAATATGGGATTACGTTATAACGGATTACGTTATGTGGGACGACGTTATAACTTATTGCGTTATATTCGATGACGTTATAACGTATTACGTGATATGGGAAGACGTTATAACGTATTGCGTTTAATGCTATGACGTTATAACGTATTACGTTATATGGGATGACGTTATAACGTATTACGTAATATGGGATGACGTTATAACGTAATAGGTTATATGGTATAACGTTATAACGTATTAGGTTATATGGTATGACGCTATAACGTATTACGATATATGGCATGACGTTATAACGTAATGCGTTATATGGTATGACGTTATAACGTCACAGGTTATACGGTATGACGTTATAACGTAATAGGTTATATGGCATGACGCTATAACGTAATACGTTACATGATATGACGTTATAACGTAAATAGATTATATGGTATGACGTTATACCGTATTACGTTATATGGGATGACGTTATAACGCATTACGTAATATGGAATGACGTTATAACGTATTACGTTATGTGGGACGACGTTATAACGTATTACGTTATGTGGGACGACGTTATAACGTATTGCGTTATATGGGATGACGTTATAACGTCTTACGTTACATGGGATGACGTTATAACGTATTACGTTATATGGGATGACGTCATAACGTATTACGTTATATGGGAGACGTTATAACGTATTGCGTTATATGGTAGGACGTTATAACGTATTACGTTATATGGGATGACGTTATAACGCATTACGTAATATGGGATTACGTTATAACGGATTACGTTATGTGGGACGACGTTATAACTTATTGCGTTATATGGGATGACGTTATAACGTATTACGTTATATGGGATGAGGTTATAACGTATTACGTTATATGGGAAGACGTTATAACGTATTGCGTTATATGGTATGACGTTATAACGTATTACGTTATATGGGATGACATTATAACGTATTACGTAATATGGGATAACGTTATAACGTAATAGGTTATATGGTATAAAGTTATAACGTATTACGTTGTATGGTATGACGTTATAACGTAATAGGTTATATGGTACGACGTTATAACGTAATACGTTATATGGTATGACGTTATAACGTAATACGTTATATGGTATGACGTTATAACGTAAATAGGTTATATGGTATGACGTTATATCGTATTACGTTTTATGGGATGACGTTATAACGTATTACGTTATATGGGATGACGTTATAACGTAATAGGTTATATGGTATAACGTTATAACGTATTAGGTTATATGGTATGACGCTATAACCTATTACGGTATATGGCATGACGTTATAACGTAATGCGTTATATGGTATGACGTTATAACGTCATAGGTTATACGGTATGACGTTATAACGTAATAGGTTATATGGCATGACGCTATAACGTAATACGTTATATGGTATGACGTTATAACGTAAATAGATTATATGGTATGACGTTATACCGTATTACGTTATATGGGATGACGTTATAACGCATTACGTAATATGGGATGACGTTATAACGTATTACGTTATGTGGGACGACGTTATAACGTAATAGGTTATATGGTATAACGTTATGACGTATTACGTTAAATGGTATGACGTTATAACGTCATAGGTTATACGGTATGACAATATAACGTAATACGACATATGGTATGACGTTACAACGTATTACATAATATGGGACGACGTTACAACGCATTACGTTATATGGGATGACGTTATAACGTATTACGTTATATGGAATACCGTTATAACGTATTAGGATATATGGTATGACGCTATAACGTATTACGTTATATGGCATGACGTCATAACGTAATACGTTATATGGTATGACGTTAATACGTAAATAGGTTATATGGTATGACGTTATACCGAATTACGTTATATGGTATGACATTATAACGTAAATAGGTTATATGTTATGACGTTATACCGAATTACGTTATATGGGACGACGTTATAACGCATTACGTAATATGGGATGACGTTATAACGTAATAGGTTATATGGTATGACGTTATACCGTATTACGTTATATGGGATGACGTTATAACGTATTACGTAATATGGGGTGACGTTATAACATATTACGTTATATGGGCTGACGTTATAACGGATCACGTTATGTGGGACGACGTTATAACTTATTGCGTTATATGGGATGACGTTATAACGTATTGCGATATATGGGATGACGTTATAACGTATTACGTTATATGGGATGATGTTATAACGTAATAGGTTATATGGTATAACGTTATAACGTATTACGTTATATGGTGTGACGTCATAACGTAATAGGTTATATGGTATGACGTTATAACGTAATACCTTATATGGTATGACGTTATAACGTAAATAGATTATATGGTATGACGTTATACCGTATTACGTTATATGGGATGACGTTATAACGCATTACGTAATATGGGATGACGTTATAACGTATTACGTTATGTGGGACGACGTTATAACGTATTGCGTTATATTCGATGACGTTATAACGTATTACGTTATATGGGATGACGTTATAACGTATTACGTTATATGGGATGACGTTATAACGTAATAGGTTATATGGTATAACGTTATAACGTATTACGTTATATGGTATGACGTTATAAAGTCATAGGTTATACGGTATGACGTTATAACGTAATACGTCATATGGTATGACGTTATAACGTATTACGTAATATGGGACGACGTTATAACGCATTACGTTATATGGGATGACGTTATAACGTATTACGTTATATGGAATACCGTTATAACGTATTAGGTTATATGGGATGCCGCTATAACGTATTACGTTATATGGCATGATGTTATAACGTAATACGTTATGTGGTATGACGTTATAACGTTAATAGGTTATATGGTATGACGTTATACCGAATTACGTTATATGGTATGACGTTATAACGTAAATAGGTTATATGGTATGACGTTATACCGTATTACGTTATATGGGATGACGTTATAACGCATTACGTAATATGGGATTACGTTATAACGGATTACGTTATGTGGGACGACGTTATAACTTATTGCGTTATATTCGATGACGTTATAACGTATTACGTTATATGGGAAGACGTTATAACGTATTGCGTTTAATGCTATGACGTTATAACGTATTACGTTATATGGGATGACGTTATAACGTATTACGTAATATGGGATGACGTTATAACGTAATAGGTTATATGGTACAACGTTATAACGTATTAGGTTATATGGTATGACGCTATAACGTATTACGATATATGGCATGACGTTATAACGTAATGCGTTATATGGTATGACGTTATAACGTCACAGGTTATACGGTATGACGTTATAACGTAATAGGTTATATGGCATGACGCTATAACGTAATACGTTACATGATATGACGTTATAACGTAAATAGATTATATGGTATGACGTTATAACGTAATACGTCATATGGTATGACGTTATAACGTATTACGTAATATGGGACGACGTTATAACGCATTACGTTATATGGGATGACGTTATAACGTATTACGTTATATGGGATGACGGTATAACGCATTACGTAATATGGGATGACGTTATAACGTATTACGTTATGTGGGACGACGTTATAACGTATTACGTTATGTGGGACGACGTTATAACGTATTGCGTTATATGGGATGACGTTATAACGTCTTACGTTATATGGGATGACGTTATAACGTATTACGTTATATGGGATGACAGTATAACGTAATAGGTTATATGGTATAACGTTATAACGTATTACGTTATATGGTATGACGTTATAACGTCATAGGTTATACGGTATGACGTTATAACGTAATACGTCATATGGTATGACGTTATAACGTATTACGTAATATGGGACGACGTTATAACAGATTACGTTATGTGGGACGACGTTATAACTTATTGCGTTATATGGGATGACGTTATAACGTATTACGTTATATGGGATGACGTCATAACGTATTACGTTATATGGGAAGACGTTATAACGTATTGCGTTATATGGTATGACGTTATAACGTATTACGTTATATGGGATGACGTTATAACGCATTACGTAATATGGGATTACGTTATAACGGATTACGTTATGTGGGACGACGTTATAACTTATTGCGTTATATGGGATGACGTTATAACGTATTACGTTATATGGGATGACGTTATAACGTATTACGTTATATGGGAAGACGTTATAACGTATTGCGTTATATGGTATGACGTTATAACGTATTACGTTATATGGGATGACATTATAACGTATTACGTAATATGGGATAACGTTATAACGTAATAGGTTATATGGTATAAAGTTATAACGTATTACGTTGTATGGTATGACGTTATAACGTAATAGGTTATATGGTACGACGTTATAACGTAATACGTTATATGGTATGACGTTATAACGTAATACGTTATATGGTATGACGTTATAACGTAAATAGGTTATATGGTATGACGTTATACCGTATTACGTTTTATGGGATGACGTTATAACGTATTACGTTATATGGGATGACGTTATAACGTAATAGGTTATATGGTACGACGTTATAACGTAATACGTTATATGGTATGACGTTATAACGTAATACGTTATATGGTATGACGTTATACCGTATTACGTTTTATGGGATGACGTTATAACGTATTACGTTATATGGGATGACGTTATAACGTAATAGGTTATATGGTATAAAGTTATAACGTATTACGTTGTATGGTATGACGTTATAACGTAATAGGTTATATGGTACGACGTTATAACGGATTACGTTATGTGGGACGACGTTATAACTTATTGCGTTATATGGGATGACGTTATAACGTATTACGTTATATGGGATGACGTCATAACGTATTACGTTATATGGGAAGACGTTATAACGTATTGCGTAATATGGTATGACGTTATAACGTATTACGTTATATGGGATGACGTTATAACGCATTACGTAATATGGGATTACGTTATAACGGATTACGTTATGTGGGACGACGTTATAACTTATTGCGTTATATGGGATGACGTTATAACGTATTACGTTATATGGGATGACGTTATAACGTATTACGTTATATGGGAAGACGTTATAACGTATTGCGTTATATGGTATGACGTTATAACGTATTACGTTATATGGGATGACATTATAACGTATTACGTAATATGGGATAACGTTATAACGTAATAGGTTATATGGTATAAAGTTATAACGTATTACGTTGTATGGTATGACGTTATAACGTAATAGGTTATATGGTACGACGTTATAACGTAATACGTTATATGGTATGACGTTATAACGTAATACGTTATATGGTATGACGTTATAACGTAAATAGGTTATATGGTATGACGTTATACCGTATTACGTTTTATGGGATGACGTTATAACGTATTACGTTATATGGGATGACGTTATAACGTAATAGGTTATATGGTACGACGTTATAACGTAATACGTTATATGGTATGACGTTATAACGTAATACGTTATATGGTATGACGTTATACCGTATTACGTTTTATGGGATGACGTTATAACGTATTACGTTATATGGGATGACGTTATAACGTAATAGGTTATATGGTATAAAGTTATAACGTATTACGTTGTATGGTATGACGTTATAACGTAATAGGTTATATGGTACGACGTTATAACGTAATACGTTATATGGTATGACGTTATAACGTAATACGTTATATGGTATGACGTTATAACGTAAATAGGTTATATGGTATAACGTTATAACGTATTACGTTAAATGGTATGACGTTATAACGTCATAGGTTATACGGTATGACGATATAACGTAATACGTCATATGGTATGACGTTATAACGTATTACATAATATGGGACGACGTTACAACGCATTACGTTATATGGAATGACGTTATAACGTATTACGTTATATGGAATACCGTTATAACGTATTAGGTTATATGGTATGACGCTATAACGTATTACGTTATATGGCATGACGCTATAACGTAATACGTTATATGGTATGACGTTATAACGTAAATAGATTATATGGTATGACGTTATACCGTATTACGTTATATGGGATGACGTTATAACGTATTACGTAATATGGGATGACGTTACAACGTATTACGTTATGTGGGACGACGTTATAACGTAATAGGTTATATGGTATAACGTTATGACGTATTACGTTAAATGGTATGACGTTATAACGTCATAGGTTATACGGTATGACAATATAACGTAATACGTCATATGGTATGACGTTACAATGTATTACATAATATGGGACGACGTTACAACGCATTACGTTATATGGGATGACGTTATAACGTATTACGTTATATGGAATACCGTTATAACGTATTACGTAATATGGGGTGACGTTAGAACATATTACGTTATATGGGCTGACGTTATAACGGATTACGTTATGTGGGACGACGTTATAACTTATTGCGTTATATGGGATGACGTTATAACGTATTACGTTATATGGGATGACGTTATAACGTATTACGTTATGTGGTATGACGTTATAACGTAAATAGGTTATATGGTATGACGTTATACCGTATTACGTTATATGGGATGACGTTATAACGCATTACGTAATATGGGATTACGTTATAACGTATTACGTTATATGGGATGACGTTATAACGTAATAGGTTATATGGTACGACGTTATAACGTAATACGTTATATGGTATGACGTTATAACGTAATACGTTATATGGTATGACGTTATACCGTATTACGTTTTATGGGATGACGTTATAACGCATTACGTTATATGGAATGACGTTATAACGTATTACGTTATATGGAATACCGTTATAACGTATTAGGTTATATGGTATGACGCTATAACGTATTACGTTATATGGCATGACGCTATAACGTAATACGTTATATGGTATGACGTTATAACGTAAATAGATTATATGGTATGACGTTATACCGTATTACGTTATATGGGATGACGTTATAACGTATTACGTAATATGGGATGACGTTATAACGTATTACGTTATGTGGGACGACGTTATAACGTAATAGGTTATATGGTATAACGTTATGACGTATTACGTTAAATGGTATGACGTTATAACGTCATAGGTTATACGGTATGACAATATAACGTAATACGTCATATGGTATGACGTTACAACGTATTACATAATATGGGACGACGTTACAACGCATTACGTTATATGGGATGACGTTATAACGTATTACGTTATATGGAATACCGTTATAACGTATTACGTAATATGGGGTGACGTTAGAACATATTACGTTATATGGGCTGACGTTATAACGGATTACGTTATGTGGGACGACGTTATAACTTATTGCGTTATATGGGATGACGTTATAACGTATTACGTTATATGGGATGACGTTATAACGTATTACGTTATGTGGTATGACTTTATAACGTTAATAGGTTATATGGTATGACGTTATACCGAATTACGTTATATGGTATGACGTTATAACGTAAATAGGTTATATGGTATGACGTTATACCGTATTACGTTATATGGGATGACGTTATAACGCATTACGTAATATGGGATTACGTTATAACGGATTACGTTATGTGGGACGACGTTATAACTTATTGCGTTATATGGGATGAGGTTATAACGTATTACGTTATATGGGATGACGTTATAACGTATTACGTTATATGGGAAGACGTTATAACGTGTTGCGTTATATGGTATGACGTTATAACGTATTACGTTATATGGGATGACATTATAACGTAACACGTAATATGGGATAACGTTATAACGTAATAGGTTATATGGTATAACGTTATAACGTATTACGTTGTATGGTATGACGTTATAACGTAATAGGTTATATGGTATGACGTTATAACGTAATACGTTATATGGTATGACGTTATAACGGAATACGTTATATGGGATGACGTTATAACGTATTACGTTATATGGAATACCGTTATAACGTATTACGTTATGTGGGACGACGTTATAACGTATTGCGTTATATGGGATGACGTTATAACATATTGCGTTATATGGGATGACGCTATAACGTATTACGTTATATGGCATGACGTTATTACGTAATACGTTATGTGGTATGACGTTATAACGTTAATAGGTTATATGGTATGTCGTTATACCGTATTACGTTATATGGGATGACGTTATAACGTATTACGTTATATGGTATGACGTCATAACGTAAATAGGTTATATGGTATGACGTTATACCGTATTACGTTATATGGGATGACGTCATAACGTATTACGTTATATGGAATACCGTTATAACGTATTAGGTTATATGGTATGACGCTATAACGTGTTACGTTATATGGCATGACGTTATAACGTAATACGTTATCTGGTATGACGTTAATACGTAAATAGGTTATATGGTATGACGTTATACCGAATTACGTTTTATGGGATGACGTTATAACGCATTACGTTATATGGGATGACGTTATAACGTAATAGGCTATATGGTATAACGTTATAACGTATTACGTTATATGGGATGATGTTATAACGTAATAGGTTATATGGTATGACGTTATAACGTAATACCTTATATGGTATGACCTTATAACGTAAATAGGTTATATGGTATGACGTTATAACGTAACACGTCATATGGTATGACGTTATAACGTATTACGTAATATGGGACGACGTTATAACGCATTACGTTATATGGGATGACGTTATAACGTATTACGTTATATGGAATACCGTTATAACGTATTAGGTTATATGGTATGACGCTATAACGTATTACGTTATATGGCATGACGGTATAACGTAATACGTTATATGGAATGACGTTAATACGTAAATAGGTTATATGGTATGACGTTATACCGAATTACGTTTTATGGGATGACGTTATAACGCATTACGTTATATGGGATGACGTTATAACGTAATAGGCTATATGGTATAACGTTATAACGTAATACCTTATATGGTATGACGTTATAACGTAAATAGGTTATATGGAATGACGTTATACCGTATTACGTTATATGTGATGACGTTATAACGCATTACGTAATATGGGATGACGTTATAGCGTATAACGTTATGTGGGACGACGTTATAACGTATTGCGTTATATGGGATGACGTTATAACGTATTACGTTATATGGGATGATGTTATAACGTAATAGGTTATATGGTATAACGTTATAACGTATTACGTTATATGGTATGACGTCATAACGAAATAGGTTATATGGTATGACGTTATAACGTAATACCTTATATGGTATGACGTTATAAGGTAAATAGGTTATATGGTATGACGTTATACCTTATTACGTAATATGGGATGACGTTATAACGTATTACGTTATGTGGGACGACGTTATAACGTAATAGGTCATATGGTATAACGTTATAACGTACTACGTTATATGGCATGACGTTATAACGTAATACGTTATATGGTATGACGTTAATACGTAAATAGGTTATATGGTATGACGTTATACCGAATTACGTTATATGGTATGACATTATAACGTAAATAGGTTATATGGTATGACGTTATACCGTATTACGTTATATGGGACGACGTTATAACGTATTGCGCTATATGGTATGACGTTATAACGTATTACGTTATATGGGATGACGTTATAACGTATTACGTAATATGGGATGACGTTATAACGTAATAGGTTATATGGTATAACGTTATAGCGTATTACGTTATATGGTATGACGTCATAACGTAATAGGTTATATGGTATGACGTTATAACGTAATACCTTATATGGTATGACGTTATAACCTAAATAGGTTATATGGTATGACGTTATACCGTATTACGTTATATGGGATGACGTTATAACGCATTACGTAGTATGGGATGACGTTATAACGTATTACGTTATGTGGGACGACGTTATAACGTATTGCGATATATGGGATGACGTTATAACGTATTACGTTATATGGGATGATGTTATAACGTAATAGGTTATATGGTATAACGTTATAACGTATTACGTTATATGGTGTGACGTCATAACGTAATAGGTTATATGGTATGACGTTATAACGTAATACCTTATATGGTATGACGTTATAACGTAAATAGATTATATGGTATGACGTTATACCGTATTACGTTATATGGGATGACGTTATAACGCATTACGTAATATGGGATGACGTTATAACGTATTACGTTATGTGGGACGACGTTATAACGTATTGCGATATATGGGATGACGTTATAACGTATTACGTTATATGGGATGATGTTATAACGTAATAGGTTATATGGTATAACGTTATAACGTATTACGTTATATGGTGTGACGTCATAACGTAATAGGTTATATGGTATGACGTTATAACGTAATACCTTATATGGTATGACGTTATAACGTATTACGTAATATGGGACGACGTTATAACGCATTACGTTATATGGGATGACGTTATAACGTATTACGTTATATGGAATACCGTTATAACGTATTAGGTTATATGGGATGCCGCTATAACGTATTACGTTATATGGCATGACGTTATAACGTAATACGTTATGTGGTATGACGTTATAACGTTAATAGGTTATATGGTATGACGTTATACCGAATTACGTTATATGGTATGACGTTATAACGTAAATAGGTTATATGGTATGACGTTATACCGTATTACGTTATATGGGATGACGTTATAACGCATTACGTTATGTGGGACGACGTTATAACGTATTGCGATATATGGGATGACGTTATAACGTATTACGTTATATGGGATGATGTTATAACGTAATAGGTTATATGGTATAACGTTATAACGTATTACGTTATATGGTGTGACGTCATAACGTAATAGGTTATATGGTATGACGTTATAACGTAATACCTTATATGGTATGACGTTATAACGTAAATAGATTATATGGTATGACGTTATACCGTATTACGTTATATGGGATGACGTTATAACGCATTACGTAATATGGGATGACGTTATAACGTATTACGTTATGTGGGACGACGTTATAACGTATTGCGATATATGGGATGACGTTATAACGTATTACGTTATATGGGATGATGTTATAACGTAATAGGTTATATGGTATAACGTTATAACGTATTACGTTATATGGTGTGACGTCATAACGTAATAGGTTATATGGTATGACGTTATAACGTAATACCTTATATGGTATGACGTTATAACGTATTACGTAATATGGGACGACGTTATAACGCATTACGTTATATGGGATGACGTTATAACGTATTACGTTATATGGAATACCGTTATAACGTATTAGGTTATATGGGATGCCGCTATAACGTATTACGTTATATGGCATGACGTTATAACGTAATACGTTATGTGGTATGACGTTATAACGTTAATAGGTTATATGGTATGACGTTATACCGAATTACGTTATATGGTATGACGTTATAACGTAAATAGGTTATATGGTATGACGTTATACCGTATTACGTTATATGGGATGACGTTATAACGCATTACGTAATATGGGATGACGTTATAACGTATTACGTTATGTGGGACGACGTTATAACGTATTGCGTTATATTCGATGACGTTATAACGTATTACGTTATATGGGATGACGTTATAACGTATTACGTTATATGGGATGACGTTATAACGTAATAGGTTATATGGTATAACGTTATAACGTATTACGTTATATGGTATGACGTTATAAAGTCATAGGTTATACGGTATGACGTTATAACGTAATACGTCATATGGTATGACGTTATAACGTATTACGTAATATGGGACGACGTTATAACGCATTACGTTATATGGGATGACGTTATAACGTATTACGTTATATGGAATACCGTTATAACGTATTAGGTTATATGGGATGCCGCTATAACGTATTACGTTATATGGCATGATGTTATAACGTAATACGTTATGTGGTATGACGTTATAACGTTAATAGGTTATATGGTATGACGTTATACCGAATTACGTTATATGGTATGACGTTATAACGTAAATAGGTTATATGGTATGACGTTATACCGTATTACGTTATATGGGATGACGTTATAACGCATTACGTAATATGGGATTACGTTATAACGGATTACGTTATGTGGGACGACGTTATAACTTATTGCGTTATATTCGATGACGTTATAACGTATTACGTTATATGGGAAGACGTTATAACGTATTGCGTTTAATGCTATGACGTTATAACGTATTACGTTATATGGGATGACGTTATAACGTATTACGTAATATGGGATGACGTTATAACGTAATAGGTTATATGGTACAACGTTATAACGTATTAGGTTATATGGTATGACGCTATAACGTATTACGATATATGGCATGACGTTATAACGTAATGCGTTATATGGTATGACGTTATAACGTCACAGGTTATACGGTATGACGTTATAACGTAATAGGTTATATGGCATGACGCTATAACGTAATACGTTACATGATATGACGTTATAACGTAAATAGATTATATGGTATGACGTTATAACGTAATACGTCATATGGTATGACGTTATAACGTATTACGTAATATGGGACGACGTTATAACGCATTACGTTATATGGGATGACGTTATAACGTATTACGTTATATGGGATGACGGTATAACGCATTACGTAATATGGGATGACGTTATAACGTATTACGTTATGTGGGACGACGTTATAACGTATTACGTTATGTGGGACGACGTTATAACGTATTGCGTTATATGGGATGACGTTATAACGTCTTACGTTATATGGGATGACGTTATAACGTATTACGTTATATGGGATGACAGTATAACGTAATAGGTTATATGGTATAACGTTATAACGTATTACGTTATATGGTATGACGTTATAACGTCATAGGTTATACGGTATGACGTTATAACGTAATACGTCATATGGTATGACGTTATAACGTATTACGTAATATGGGACGACGTTATAACAGATTACGTTATGTGGGACGACGTTATAACTTATTGCGTTATATGGGATGACGTTATAACGTATTACGTTATATGGGATGACGTCATAACGTATTACGTTATATGGGAAGACGTTATAACGTATTGCGTTATATGGTATGACGTTATAACGTATTACGTTATATGGGATGACGTTATAACGCATTACGTAATATGGGATTACGTTATAACGGATTACGTTATGTGGGACGACGTTATAACTTATTGCGTTATATGGGATGACGTTATAACGTATTACGTTATATGGGATGACGTTATAACGTATTACGTTATATGGGAAGACGTTATAACGTATTGCGTTATATGGTATGACGTTATAACGTATTACGTTATATGGGATGACATTATAACGTATTACGTAATATGGGATAACGTTATAACGTAATAGGTTATATGGTATAAAGTTATAACGTATTACGTTGTATGGTATGACGTTATAACGTAATAGGTTATATGGTACGACGTTATAACGTAATACGTTATATGGTATGACGTTATAACGTAATACGTTATATGGTATGACGTTATAACGTAAATAGGTTATATGGTATGACGTTATACCGTATTACGTTTTATGGGATGACGTTATAACGTATTACGTTATATGGGATGACGTTATAACGTAATAGGTTATATGGTACGACGTTATAACGTAATACGTTATATGGTATGACGTTATAACGTAATACGTTATATGGTATGACGTTATACCGTATTACGTTTTATGGGATGACGTTATAACGTATTACGTTATATGGGATGACGTTATAACGTAATAGGTTATATGGTATAAAGTTATAACGTATTACGTTGTATGGTATGACGTTATAACGTAATAGGTTATATGGTACGACGTTATAACGGATTACGTTATGTGGGACGACGTTATAACTTATTGCGTTATATGGGATGACGTTATAACGTATTACGTTATATGGGATGACGTCATAACGTATTACGTTATATGGGAAGACGTTATAACGTATTGCGTAATATGGTATGACGTTATAACGTATTACGTTATATGGGATGACGTTATAACGCATTACGTAATATGGGATTACGTTATAACGGATTACGTTATGTGGGACGACGTTATAACTTATTGCGTTATATGGGATGACGTTATAACGTATTACGTTATATGGGATGACGTTATAACGTATTACGTTATATGGGAAGACGTTATAACGTATTGCGTTATATGGTATGACGTTATAACGTATTACGTTATATGGGATGACATTATAACGTATTACGTAATATGGGATAACGTTATAACGTAATAGGTTATATGGTATAAAGTTATAACGTATTACGTTGTATGGTATGACGTTATAACGTAATAGGTTATATGGTACGACGTTATAACGTAATACGTTATATGGTATGACGTTATAACGTAATACGTTATATGGTATGACGTTATAACGTAAATAGGTTATATGGTATGACGTTATACCGTATTACGTTTTATGGGATGACGTTATAACGTATTACGTTATATGGGATGACGTTATAACGTAATAGGTTATATGGTACGACGTTATAACGTAATACGTTATATGGTATGACGTTATAACGTAATACGTTATATGGTATGACGTTATACCGTATTACGTTTTATGGGATGACGTTATAACGTATTACGTTATATGGGATGACGTTATAACGTAATAGGTTATATGGTATAAAGTTATAACGTATTACGTTGTATGGTATGACGTTATAACGTAATAGGTTATATGGTACGACGTTATAACGTAATACGTTATATGGTATGACGTTATAACGTAATACGTTATATGGTATGACGTTATAACGTAAATAGGTTATATGGTATAACGTTATAACGTATTACGTTAAATGGTATGACGTTATAACGTCATAGGTTATACGGTATGACGATATAACGTAATACGTCATATGGTATGACGTTATAACGTATTACATAATATGGGACGACGTTACAACGCATTACGTTATATGGAATGACGTTATAACGTATTACGTTATATGGAATACCGTTATAACGTATTAGGTTATATGGTATGACGCTATAACGTATTACGTTATATGGCATGACGCTATAACGTAATACGTTATATGGTATGACGTTATAACGTAAATAGATTATATGGTATGACGTTATACCGTATTACGTTATATGGGATGACGTTATAACGTATTACGTAATATGGGATGACGTTACAACGTATTACGTTATGTGGGACGACGTTATAACGTAATAGGTTATATGGTATAACGTTATGACGTATTACGTTAAATGGTATGACGTTATAACGTCATAGGTTATACGGTATGACAATATAACGTAATACGTCATATGGTATGACGTTACAATGTATTACATAATATGGGACGACGTTACAACGCATTACGTTATATGGGATGACGTTATAACGTATTACGTTATATGGAATACCGTTATAACGTATTACGTAATATGGGGTGACGTTAGAACATATTACGTTATATGGGCTGACGTTATAACGGATTACGTTATGTGGGACGACGTTATAACTTATTGCGTTATATGGGATGACGTTATAACGTATTACGTTATATGGGATGACGTTATAACGTATTACGTTATGTGGTATGACGTTATAACGTAAATAGGTTATATGGTATGACGTTATACCGTATTACGTTATATGGGATGACGTTATAACGCATTACGTAATATGGGATTACGTTATAACGTATTACGTTATATGGGATGACGTTATAACGTAATAGGTTATATGGTACGACGTTATAACGTAATACGTTATATGGTATGACGTTATAACGTAATACGTTATATGGTATGACGTTATACCGTATTACGTTTTATGGGATGACGTTATAACGCATTACGTTATATGGAATGACGTTATAACGTATTACGTTATATGGAATACCGTTATAACGTATTAGGTTATATGGTATGACGCTATAACGTATTACGTTATATGGCATGACGCTATAACGTAATACGTTATATGGTATGACGTTATAACGTAAATAGATTATATGGTATGACGTTATACCGTATTACGTTATATGGGATGACGTTATAACGTATTACGTAATATGGGATGACGTTATAACGTATTACGTTATGTGGGACGACGTTATAACGTAATAGGTTATATGGTATAACGTTATGACGTATTACGTTAAATGGTATGACGTTATAACGTCATAGGTTATACGGTATGACAATATAACGTAATACGTCATATGGTATGACGTTACAACGTATTACATAATATGGGACGACGTTACAACGCATTACGTTATATGGGATGACGTTATAACGTATTACGTTATATGGAATACCGTTATAACGTATTACGTAATATGGGGTGACGTTAGAACATATTACGTTATATGGGCTGACGTTATAACGGATTACGTTATGTGGGACGACGTTATAACTTATTGCGTTATATGGGATGACGTTATAACGTATTACGTTATATGGGATGACGTTATAACGTATTACGTTATGTGGTATGACTTTATAACGTTAATAGGTTATATGGTATGACGTTATACCGAATTACGTTATATGGTATGACGTTATAACGTAAATAGGTTATATGGTATGACGTTATACCGTATTACGTTATATGGGATGACGTTATAACGCATTACGTAATATGGGATTACGTTATAACGGATTACGTTATGTGGGACGACGTTATAACTTATTGCGTTATATGGGATGAGGTTATAACGTATTACGTTATATGGGATGACGTTATAACGTATTACGTTATATGGGAAGACGTTATAACGTGTTGCGTTATATGGTATGACGTTATAACGTATTACGTTATATGGGATGACATTATAACGTAACACGTAATATGGGATAACGTTATAACGTAATAGGTTATATGGTATAACGTTATAACGTATTACGTTGTATGGTATGACGTTATAACGTAATAGGTTATATGGTATGACGTTATAACGTAATACGTTATATGGTATGACGTTATAACGGAATACGTTATATGGGATGACGTTATAACGTATTACGTTATATGGAATACCGTTATAACGTATTACGTTATGTGGGACGACGTTATAACGTATTGCGTTATATGGGATGACGTTATAACATATTGCGTTATATGGGATGACGCTATAACGTATTACGTTATATGGCATGACGTTATTACGTAATACGTTATGTGGTATGACGTTATAACGTTAATAGGTTATATGGTATGTCGTTATACCGTATTACGTTATATGGGATGACGTTATAACGTATTACGTTATATGGTATGACGTCATAACGTAAATAGGTTATATGGTATGACGTTATACCGTATTACGTTATATGGGATGACGTCATAACGTATTACGTTATATGGAATACCGTTATAACGTATTAGGTTATATGGTATGACGCTATAACGTGTTACGTTATATGGCATGACGTTATAACGTAATACGTTATCTGGTATGACGTTAATACGTAAATAGGTTATATGGTATGACGTTATACCGAATTACGTTTTATGGGATGACGTTATAACGCATTACGTTATATGGGATGACGTTATAACGTAATAGGCTATATGGTATAACGTTATAACGTATTACGTTATATGGGATGATGTTATAACGTAATAGGTTATATGGTATGACGTTATAACGTAATACCTTATATGGTATGACCTTATAACGTAAATAGGTTATATGGTATGACGTTATAACGTAACACGTCATATGGTATGACGTTATAACGTATTACGTAATATGGGACGACGTTATAACGCATTACGTTATATGGGATGACGTTATAACGTATTACGTTATATGGAATACCGTTATAACGTATTAGGTTATATGGTATGACGCTATAACGTATTACGTTATATGGCATGACGGTATAACGTAATACGTTATATGGAATGACGTTAATACGTAAATAGGTTATATGGTATGACGTTATACCGAATTACGTTTTATGGGATGACGTTATAACGCATTACGTTATATGGGATGACGTTATAACGTAATAGGCTATATGGTATAACGTTATAACGTAATACCTTATATGGTATGACGTTATAACGTAAATAGGTTATATGGAATGACGTTATACCGTATTACGTTATATGTGATGACGTTATAACGCATTACGTAATATGGGATGACGTTATAGCGTATAACGTTATGTGGGACGACGTTATAACGTATTGCGTTATATGGGATGACGTTATAACGTATTACGTTATATGGGATGATGTTATAACGTAATAGGTTATATGGTATAACGTTATAACGTATTACGTTATATGGTATGACGTCATAACGAAATAGGTTATATGGTATGACGTTATAACGTAATACCTTATATGGTATGACGTTATAAGGTAAATAGGTTATATGGTATGACGTTATACCTTATTACGTAATATGGGATGACGTTATAACGTATTACGTTATGTGGGACGACGTTATAACGTAATAGGTCATATGGTATAACGTTATAACGTACTACGTTATATGGCATGACGTTATAACGTAATACGTTATATGGTATGACGTTAATACGTAAATAGGTTATATGGTATGACGTTATACCGAATTACGTTATATGGTATGACATTATAACGTAAATAGGTTATATGGTATGACGTTATACCGTATTACGTTATATGGGACGACGTTATAACGTATTGCGCTATATGGTATGACGTTATAACGTATTACGTTATATGGGATGACGTTATAACGTATTACGTAATATGGGATGACGTTATAACGTAATAGGTTATATGGTATAACGTTATAGCGTATTACGTTATATGGTATGACGTCATAACGTAATAGGTTATATGGTATGACGTTATAACGTAATACCTTATATGGTATGACGTTATAACCTAAATAGGTTATATGGTATGACGTTATACCGTATTACGTTATATGGGATGACGTTATAACGCATTACGTAGTATGGGATGACGTTATAACGTATTACGTTATGTGGGACGACGTTATAACGTATTGCGATATATGGGATGACGTTATAACGTATTACGTTATATGGGATGATGTTATAACGTAATAGGTTATATGGTATAACGTTATAACGTATTACGTTATATGGTGTGACGTCATAACGTAATAGGTTATATGGTATGACGTTATAACGTAATACCTTATATGGTATGACGTTATAACGTAAATAGATTATATGGTATGACGTTATACCGTATTACGTTATATGGGATGACGTTATAACGCATTACGTAATATGGGATGACGTTATAACGTATTACGTTATGTGGGACGACGTTATAACGTATTGCGATATATGGGATGACGTTATAACGTATTACGTTATATGGGATGATGTTATAACGTAATAGGTTATATGGTATAACGTTATAACGTATTACGTTATATGGTGTGACGTCATAACGTAATAGGTTATATGGTATGACGTTATAACGTAATACCTTATATGGTATGACGTTATAACGTATTACGTAATATGGGACGACGTTATAACGCATTACGTTATATGGGATGACGTTATAACGTATTACGTTATATGGAATACCGTTATAACGTATTAGGTTATATGGGATGCCGCTATAACGTATTACGTTATATGGCATGACGTTATAACGTAATACGTTATGTGGTATGACGTTATAACGTTAATAGGTTATATGGTATGACGTTATACCGAATTACGTTATATGGTATGACGTTATAACGTAAATAGGTTATATGGTATGACGTTATACCGTATTACGTTATATGGGATGACGTTATAACGCATTACGTAATATGGGACGACGTTATAACGCATTACGTTATATGGGATGACGTTATAACGTATTACGTTATATGGAATACCGTTATAACGTATTAGGTTATATGGGATGCCGCTATAACGTATTACGTTATATGGCATGACGTTATAACGTAATACGTTATGTGGTATGACGTTATAACGTTAATAGGTTATATGGTATGACGTTATACCGAATTACGTTATATGGTATGACGTTATAACGTAAATAGGTTATATGGTATGACGTTATACCGTATTACGTTATATGGGATGACGTTATAACGCATTACGTAATATGGGATTACGTTATAACGGATTACGTTATGTGGGACGACGTTATAACTTATTGCGTTACATTCGATGACGTTATAACGTATTACGTTATATGGGAAGACGTTATAACGTATTGCGTTTAATGCTATGACGTTATAACGTATTACGTTATATGGGATGACGTTATAACGTATTACGTAATATGGGATGACGTTATAACGTAATAGGTTATATGGTACAACGTTATAACGTATTAGGTTATATGGTATGACGCTATAACGTATTACGATATATGGCATGACGTTATAACGTAATGCGTTATATGGTATGACGTTATAACGTCACAGGTTATACGGTATGACGTTATAACGTAATAGGTTATATGGCATGACGCTATAACGTAATACGTTACATGATATGACGTTATAACGTAAATAGATTATATGGTATGACGTTATACCGTATAACGTTATATGGGATGACGGTATAACGCATTACGTAATATGGGATGACGTTATAACGTATTACGTTATGTGGGACGACGTTATAACGTATTACGTTATGTGGGACGACGTTATAACGTATTGCGTTATATGGGATGACGTTATAACGTCTTACGTTATATGGGATGACGTTATAACGTATTACGTTATATGGGATGACAGTATAACGTAATAGGTTATATGGTATAACGTTATAACGTATTACGTTATATGGTATGACGTTATAACGCATTACGTAATATGGGATTACGTTATAACGGATTACGTTATGTGGGACGACGTTATAACTTATTGCGTTATATGGGATGAGGTTATAACGTATTACGTTATATGGGATGACGTTATAACGTATTACGTTATATGGGAAGACGTTATAACGTAATAGGTTATATGGTATAACGTTATAACGTATTAGGTTATATGGTATGACGCTATAACCTATTACGGTATATGGCATGACGTTATAACGTAATGCGTTATATGGTATGACGTTATAACGTCATAGGTTATATGGTACGACGTTATAACGTAATACGTTATATGGTATGACGTTATAACGTATTACGTTATATGGGATGACGTTATAACGTAATAGGTTATATGGTATAACGTTATAACGTATTAGGTTATATGGTATGACGCTATAACCTATTACGGTATATGGCATGACGTTATACCGTATAACGTTTTATGGGATGACGTTATAACGTATTACGTTATATGGGATGACGTTATAACGTAATAGGTTATATGGTATAACGTTATAACGTATTAGGTTATATGGTATGACGCTATAACCTATTACGGTATATGGCATGACGTTATAACGTAATGCGTTATATGGTATGACGTTATAACGTAATACGTTATATGGTATGACGTTATAACGTAATAGGTTATATGGTACGACGTTATAACGTAATACGTTATATGGTATGACGTTATAACGTATTACGTTATATGGGATGACGTTATAACGTAATAGGTTATATGGTATAACGTTATAACGTATTAGGTTATATGGTATGACGCTATAACCTATTACGGTATATGGCATGCCGTTATACCGTATTACGTTTTATGGGATGACGTTATAACGTATTACGTTATATGGGATGACGTTATAACGTAATAGGTTATATGGTATAACGTTATAACGTATTAGGTTATATGGTATGACGCTATAACCTATTACGGTATATGGCATGACGTTATAACGTAATGCGTTATATGGTATGACGTTATAACGTAATACGTTATATGGTATGACGTTATAACGTAATAGGTTATATGGTACGACGTTATAACGTAATACGTTATATGGTATGACGTTATAACGTATTACGTTATATGGGATGACGTTATAACGTAATAGGTTATATGGTATAACGTTATAACGTATTAGGTTATATGGTATGACGCTATAACCTATTACGGTATATGGCATGACGTTATACCGTATAACGTTTTATGGGATGACGTTATAACGTATTACGTTATATGGGATGACGTTATAACGTAATAGGTTATATGGTATAACGTTATAACGTATTAGGTTATATGGTATGACGCTATAACCTATTACGGTATATGGCATGACGTTATAACGTAATGCGTTATATGGTATGACGTTATAACGTAATACGTTATATGGTATGACGTTATAACGTAATAGGTTATATGGTACGACGTTATAACGTAATACGTTATATGGTATGACGTTATAACGTATTACGTTATATGGGATGACGTTATAACGTATTACGTTATATGGGATGACGTTATAACGCATTACGTAGTATGGGATGACGTTATAACGTATTACGTTATGTGGGACGACGTTATAACGTATTGCGATATATGGGATGACGTTATAACGTATTACGTTATATGGGATGATGTTATAACGTAATAGGTTATATGGTATAACGTTATAACGTATTACGTTATATGGTGTGACGTCATAACGTAATAGGTTATATGGTATGACGTTATAACGTAATACCTTATATGGTATGACGTTATAACGTAAATAGATTATATGGTATGACGTTATACCGTATTACGTTATATGGGATGACGTTATAACGCATTACGTAATATGGGATGACGTTATAACGTATTACGTTATGTGGGACGACGTTATAACGTATTGCGATATATGGGATGACGTTATAACGTATTACGTTATATGGGATGATGTTATAACGTAATAGGTTATATGGTATAACGTTATAACGTATTACGTTATATGGTGTGACGTCATAACGTAATAGGTTATATGGTATGACGTTATAACGTAATACCTTATATGGTATGACGTTATAACGTAAATAGATTATATGGTATGACGTTATACCGTATTACGTTATATGGGATGACGTTATAACGTATTACGTTATATGGGAAGACGTTATAACGTATTGCGTTATATGGTATGACGTTATAACGTATTACGTTATATGGGATGACGTTATAACGTATTACGTTATATGGGATGACGTTATAACGTAATAGGTTATATGGTATAACGTTATAACGTATTACGTTATATGGTATGACGTTATAACGTCATAGGTTATACGGTATGACGTTATAACGTAATACGTCATATGGTATGACGTTATAACGTATTACGTAATATGGGACGACGTTATAACGCATTACGTTATATGGGATGACGTTATAACGTATTACGTTATATGGAATACCGTTATAACGTATTAGGTTATATGGGATGCCGCTATAACGTATTACGTTATATGGCATGACGTTATAACGTAATACGTTATGTGGTATGACGTTATAACGTTAATAGGTTATATGGTATGACGTTATACCGAATTACGTTATATGGTATGACGTTATAACGTAAATAGGTTATATGGTATGACGTTATACCGTATTACGTTATATGGGATGACGTTATAACGCATTACGTAATATGGGATTACGTTATAACGGATTACGTTATGTGGGACGACGTTATAACTTATTGCGTTACATTCGATGACGTTATAACGTATTACGTTATATGGGAAGACGTTATAACGTATTGCGTTTAATGCTATGACGTTATAACGTATTACGTTATATGGGATGACGTTATAACGTATTACGTAATATGGGATGACGTTATAACGTAATAGGTTATATGGTACAACGTTATAACGTATTAGGTTATATGGTATGACGCTATAACGTATTACGATATATGCCATGACGTTATAACGTAATGCGTTATATGGTATGACGTTATAACGTCACAGGTTATACGGTATGACGTTATAACGTAATAGGTTATATGGCATGACGCTATAACGTAATACGTTACATGATATGACGTTATAACGTAAATAGATTATATGGTATGACGTTATACCGTATAACGTTATATGGGATGACGGTATAACGCATTACGTAATATGGGATGACGTTATAACGTATTACGTTATGTGGGACGACGTTATAACGTATTACGTTATGTGGGACGACGTTATAACGTATTGCGTTATATGGGATGACGTTATAACGTCTTACGTTATATGGGATGACGTTATAACGTATTACGTTATATGGGATGACAGTATAACGTAATAGGTTATATGGTATAACGTTATAACGTATTACGTTATATGGTATGACGTTATAACGCATTACGTAATATGGGATTACGTTATAACGGATTACGTTATGTGGGACGACGTTATAATTTATTGCGTTATATGGGATGAGGTTATAACGTATTACGTTATATGGGATGACGTTATAACGTATTACGTTATATGGGAAGACGTTATAACGTAATAGGTTATATGGTATAACGTTATAACGTATTAGGTTATATGGTATGACGCTATAACCTATTACGGTATATGGCATGACGTTATAACGTAATGCGTTATATGGTATGACGTTATAACGTCATAGGTTATATGGTACGACGTTATAACGTAATACGTTATATGGTATGACGTTATAACGTATTACGTTATATGGGATGACGTTATAACGTAATAGGTTATATGGTATAACGTTATAACGTATTAGGTTATATGGTATGACGCTATAACCTATTACGGTATATGGCATGACGTTATACCGTATAACGTTTTATGGGATGACGTTATAACGTATTACGTTATATGGGATGACGTTATAACGTAATAGGTTATATGGTATAACGTTATAACGTATTAGGTTATATGGTATGACGCTATAACCTATTACGGTATATGGCATGACGTTATAACGTAATGCGTTATATGGTATGACGTTATAACGTAATACGTTATATGGTATGACGTTATAACGTAATAGGTTATATGGTACGACGTTATAACGTAATACGTTATATGGTATGACGTTATAACGTATTACGTTATATGGGATGACGTTATAACGTAATAGGTTATATGGTATAACGTTATAACGTATTAGGTTATATGGTATGACGCTATAACCTATTACGGTATATGGCATGCCGTTATACCGTATTACGTTTTATGGGATGACGTTATAACGTATTACGTTATATGGGATGACGTTATAACGTAATAGGTTATATGGTATAACGTTATAACGTATTAGGTTATATGGTATGACGCTATAACCTATTACGGTATATGGCATGACGTTATAACGTAATGCGTTATATGGTATGACGTTATAACGTCATAGGTTATACGGTATGACGTTATAACGTAATAGATTATATGGTATGACGTTATAACGTATTACGTAATATGGGACGACGTTATAACAGATTACGTTATGTGGGACGACGTTATAACTTATTGCGTTATATGGGATGACGTTATAACGTATTACGTTATGTGGGACGACGTTATAACGTAATAGGTTATATGGTATAACGTTATGACGTATTACGTTAAATGGTATGACGT